>NC_138196.1:65533274-65815869 GCF_964194105.1 Spermophilus citellus | reverse complement strand
GTATTTGTATGCAGAAGATAGAAACTGACCCTTATTTCTCATCCAACAAAAAATCAGCCCAAAATAGATCAAAGATCTAAATATAAGACCAGAAACTATAAAACTGCTAGAAGAAAACATAGAAAACCCTTTAAGACATTAATATAAGCAATGATTTTGGGGGTAAGACCCCCAAAAGCACCAGCTGCAAAATAAAATAGACACATGAGATTATGTCAAATTAAGAAGATTCTACCAGGAAAGAAACAATCAAAACAGTGAAGAGACAACTTACCAAATGGAAGAAATTTTCTGCAAAGCACTCAACTGTTTAAAGATTATTATCCAGAATATATAAGAAACTAAAAAAAATGAGTAAGAAAAAAATAATCCAATTAAGAAGTGGACAAAATATATGAATGGACACTTCCTAGAAAAAGAAAATAAAACAACCAATTTATGAAAAAATACTCAATATCATTAGCTGTAAGGGATAAATGTAAATCAAAACCACAGTGAGATGCTCTCACCCTAGTAAGAACCATGTTAGAGTTTGGACCTGGAATGTCTCCCAAAGCCTCCTGTGCTTCAGGCTTTGTACCCAGATGGTGGCACTACTGGAATAGTAGTGGCTCTGCTCCACCATGTGTCTCTGCCATGACATAGGCCATAGCAATGGAGCCAGCCAACCATGGATTAAAATCTCTGAAACTGAGTCAAAATAAATCATTTCTCCTTTCAGTTCTTTTTCAAGAATTTGCCACAGAGTTGACTAATAGAATGAGAAGTTGACTAACACAGAATGAAGTAGTGGGGTCATGGCTATGACTATACTTGGCTATGTAGTTCACAAGCCTTCAGAGCTGGTTTTGAAGATGCAGGCTAGAGAAGTCCTAGAATGATGTGAGCAGAGCTTAATGGGCAATTCTGGTATAAGACAGACCAGAGTGCTGATAGAAATACGGACACTAGACTGTGTTTATGAGGTTTCAGATGGAAATGAGAACTCTTTTAGGAACTGGACTACTGGCTATTTGTGTTACATTCTGGCAAAGAATTTGTCTATGTAGTGGCACCTCCTTTTTCCACAGAAAAGTCTTAACTAGGCTTCCCCAGAAATCTTCACCATGGCTGATTTTAGGACTGTCAGCAAAAGAGTCTCTACAAAATAGTTCAATGTAAATAAACTTCCAATTTTTGTGTTGCCCTGTTTTACTTGGCCACTGGCCGGGAAGAAATCAGAACTCCAGGTGCTGGACACCCCCTTACTAGTTTTTCATAAACATGTTATCTAGTATAGTGGTTTGTAGAAATGTGTAAAGGTCTCTGGCCTAGGGCTGGGGCTTCACAGAGATGTCTACATTTTTAAGATAAGAGAAGTTACCAATTGGGCTCCATGGTAACAGCTGGCAAGGGGAGAAAAGAAAGTGGAGAAGAAGCTCTCCCCTTCTCAGGTGTTGTCCTTGAAGAGTTAACTTGCCCAGAACAGTAAAAGAAAAAGCTGCTTTTATGTGAACTTCTACAGACTGTGAACTTCTAAGCCCCTCCCCATACATGCTGGGTATAAAGTTCTGAAACTACCTGAACTCAGGGTTCAGGGGATTGATTGATTACAACAAAAGTTCTGCCCTCTGAACTTGGCTGCAGCCAAATAAAACTGTTTCCTACTATCTTCAGTGCCTTGCCTCATTTGTCCCTACAACATCCACATTCTGCCCATGTCCTGGGACTTTGCGTAAGGCCAAGTTTAAAGGTAATGAACTCATTTAATCTGATGGAGGAAATTTCAAGGCAGTGCAGCATTCAGGCAATGACATGGGTATTGCAGGCTACTTTTAGCCAGATTTACAGTAAGAATTGGGAACAAAGAGCAGAGTGAAAACTTGCAGTTTGACAAGAGTGTGTTTAAAGACCAAGGAGAATGTGGTTGCTAAAGAGAATAGTGCCATTAAAAAGAAGACAAGCTTGCACTTAGACAATAGAAGATGCCTTTGAAGGCATCTCAGGAATTGGCCAGACACCACCCATCACAGGCTCAAGGGGAAAGTAAAATTTGTTTAACATATTTTCCTTTGAAAAGAGAACCCCTGGATACCTTGATCCCACCAGGCCACCTAGGAAGTTCTTTCCCCAAGATTCCTTTCAATATGCTCAACCATCCAAGTGGAGGCTACTGTAACCATGGTCCAAGAAAGCCTGGCTGAGCTCCAATTGTCAGGAGACCTTGGTGTCATCCATGTAGGGCAGTTTTACAAACATGCAGAATGTAAGAATTATAGGTTGATGAAGGTCTCCATCAGGATTTCAAAGGAAAGCCTAGAAGACCAGGCAATGCATGGCAGGATTGGAATTTCTATGGGTGACCCCTTAGGAGATGATGCATAAAGCTGTGAGAGTGAAGCCAAAGCTTCAATAAAGACCCCAGAAAGTTAAGAGATGCTAGGAATTTGTCATCTACCAAAAAAATCTACAGGTTGCAAGCAGAGCCAGCCCAAGAGGGAAGCCATGTGGGCTGCAACTGGCAAGACAATAGCGGTAGTGCTGCATAAGTCCATTGGAACTAACATCTCACTGTCACATGCTCCAGATGCCAGATGTGGAGCTACAGGACTTAATGTTTGTCCTGCAGGCCTCATGTCTCATTTTGGTCCCATTTCTCCTTTCTATGTCCCCATTCCTCCCTTTTGGTACAGTAACCTTTAACCTATACCTGTCCTACTTTTTTTAAATTTTTACAGGGACTCAAAGTTAAGAGTTGCATTAAGTCTCAAAGGAGACTCTGGACTTAGACCTCTGAGCCATGCTGGAACTCTGAAAGACTATGAAGACTCTTGAAAATGGACTGAATGCATTTTGCTTTGTGAAATGGGGATAAGCCTTTGTGCATGAGAGACAGAATGTTACACTTTGGATCTAGAATATTCCCCAAAGGCTCATGTGTTAAGGCTTAGTTCCCAGTTAGTGGTGTTATCAGGATGTAGTGGGAACTTTAGGAGGTGGAGCCTAGTTGGAAGACCTGGGCCATGTGGACCAGACATCCTGCTGTGCATGCACACTCACTCTCTGCTCTTGTACATTCTCACTCTGCCTCCCAGGCACCATGAGGTAAGCAGTTCTGCTCCACCATGCCCTCTAAGATCTCAAGAGAAAAATGAATAAAGACCATAAATTAAGAAGAGAATGAGGTTAATTGAAAAATCAGAAAAACACAGTTGTGGATCAAACTTGCAGTGCTTTTATAACTCAAGGCAGGTGACGACATTATGAAGTAGGCATTCTTATATCTGCTGATATAACTTTCCAAGTCTGGACCAGGTTAGCATACCTTGGGATGGAAAGAATTAGAAGAATTCAGAGTTGCTTAGTAGTTAGAATTAATAAGATCTGATGATGACTAAATGTGTGGATAAGAGAGATTTATGAATGACAATCAATCTCTCACTTGATCCACTAAAGTGAACATTAAGATTAAGAAAACAGAAAAAATTCTAGTTAATAAAGAAGGATAATGAGTTCCATCTTACACATATTGGTTTGAGGGAACTGTAGGATATTCAATACCATATGTTCAGAATATAGTTAAATATCTAAATCTAAACTATGAAGAAGGAACTGAAGATACACTTGTATACTGTCAGTTACACTGGACTTATGAAAATTGTAAGAATCGCTAGGTTGCTAATGGAAATATGTTGAATAAGAGGAAAGCTCAGACAAAACTTTGAGAAATCAACTGCCCAAGTAAATCATACATGCTAAAAGAGAATTTTAATCCCAGTCTTTGAAAATCCATTTTTTTCCACACACACACACACACAAAAATAATGGAAAGAACTGAGGAAGGACTCAGAATAGATGTGGATGGTCAAGCCCTGGCATAAACTGGTGGTGTTTTCAGATTTAGGAGACTGATACCATTATGAAAAAGAATAGAACCTGGGAACATTTGGAGAAGAGCCAGGTCACCCATCTGCTGCCAAAGCCAGAATGATCCTAATGATATATAGCACACTGGCCGAGAAAATTAAAATATCAATAATTTTTAAACTCCAAGTACTTTACCATAAATCACTCAAGTCAGATGTTCCTTAAAGGCATAAGACGGGTAACTCTGTTAAAAGCAGTCTCACTTATTCATCCAAAGAAAATAGCAGAACACAGATGTCATACCCCATAGACTGAGAGAAGAATTATAGAGCCTGAGTTCCCAAGAGTATTAGCAAATTCACAAACTCAGATATAAACTATAAATAGCTACTGAAACATCAGCTATAGAATAGGCTATAGAGGGACATCCCCAGACCAAAAGCTCTGAGAATATAATCACTGTGTCTCAATACACAATGAAGATAATGAGCTGACTGGAAAAAGGTATTTTTTAATGATATGCCCAAGAACATTTGGGGAACACACAAGTACAATCAAGGTGAGTAGCAGTACTCCCAGGAAGGAACAACCAAAATGCAGCTGACAGAAAACACAGCTAATCAAGAAGAAAGTGGCCCATCAAGAAAAAGGAATGCTGGGGCTAGGAGTATAGCTCAGTGGTATGGGATGTGCTTAGCATGCACAAGGTCCTGGGTTTAGTCCCCAGAGGGAAAAAAAGAAACTAAAACAAAGAATAGACAAAGGATGTTAAAATTCACAGAATCCAAAATATAGGAAATTTTTACTCTGACGCGTAATCAAGCAAGCAAATGCATTTCTGGGGAATCGTCATCCAAACCATGATAGCACAATTCCCTGATCATTAATATCATTCAACTAATCTGCCTGGCTTGTATTTCATGATTATACAACTATATGATTAAAATTTTGTCTACTGTGGGAAAAGAGTCTGAATATGCATATGTTCTCTTGAATTCTTTTTATTTTAACCTCAACTTTCTAATATCTGTTCAATTTTACAAAATCAAACTATTTTCTTATGTCATGGTACCAGACACAGGACAAGGCAATGAGATATATAAAAAGGAGACTCTCAAACTAAACAGTATAGTCCAAAAGAGACAGGTTATGGGGAGGCTGCCAGCACCTCCCCAGGGGGTCCTTTATGCTGCTCAGGAGGGTATAAGCCACGAGAGAAAATAAGTCAGAAATAATTAGAGAGGAACAAAAGACAAAGAATCAGAATTATAGTTTTAAAGTAGAGCATCTGATAGATCCAGCCCACACAGGAGCTGGAGCTGGACAATTAAAAAAAAATGGCTCCTGTGGTTTATTTAAGGGGGTACATCAAAGGCAGGGATAAGGTTCCAGGGGTGGAGTCTTGCTTCATCACCTCTCACAGTCAGCAGGTTGACTGCCATCTTAGCAGGTCACACCCATCTCTGAGAGGCCCTATGGCTGCAGCTGGTCACACCATCTCTGGTGCTGTGTGGGACCAGATAGAGCCTAAATAGTGCTCACAATGTGTCTGGGCAGTTTTGGCCAGAGGAAATTTCCACTGGAAGTTCCCAGACACCAGATTCTTCTATTCACCAGGCTCTGATGCCGATGTAGTCCATAGATAGCCCACAGATGGATCTTGACTGTTGTTGATCAAGACTAAATTAATACAAGATATTTTTCTCCATGTAAGCCAGGGACATCCTATGTTTTGGAAAGCAATGCTAAAAATTCTATAGGATACCAGCCATTACTCTTTGTATCAAAGCAACTCAGCCACTATAACCACCATAGGGAGATCACTATCATCAAGAGAATGGATATAGGCTTTAACTCCTCAAACTGAGGGGTAAACATTTTTTAAGACATAATTCTAATGGGGGAGAAAGGGAATGAGGAAAACTTAGAGGATATGGGATTTGAAAACTAAGATTTCAAAAAACAGGGGAAATTCCCTGAGAGGGGAAAAAGAAAAAAAAAAAAAAAAGCATCTCTAAGACTAAGGAAACATGTTGATTTATTAAGTCAACAATATTTATCATGCATATGTATTGATCACTGTGTTTGACACTAGAGTTGCTGTGAAGCAATTAGACTTATATTTCATTGGTCATAACTTAATCATATGCCCATCCTTAATTGCAATATTGAGAAATGTGGTTTTTATTTTTCATGTGTTTAACTAGAAATAGGGGATCCCATTTTTAGGAAAGGAGAAAATGGATTTTAGAAAACAACAAGTAATCTCTGCTACTTAGGAAATATGCCATACACAACAGAATAAGACAAAAGACCTAGGGTGGTAGTAAAGGAAAGTCTCACATCAAAAACTGCAGCACACTAAAAAGCATTTAGTCAAAACTGAAGCCGGAAAGAGTTGGGTGGCACCAGGAAGGGTGTCTCAAACCAACACTGAGAGACCATGGTATTGAGAGAAATTCAATAGCTCTGTTGAAGAGCTTGGGGACAGAACTATGATGGGTAGAATTCAAACTAGAAAAATAAAAAATAAAACAAAGCAATTATTAACCCTCCAAAAATGAGTATGCAGGGAAACATAAATCACAAAATTCTTCTCAGTTGTGGAAGCCGTTCTCTAGAGGGGGTCTCAGCACTACTTGGCAATTACACTGATTTCCTCTGCTCATCTCTCACCTTTTCACTCTCCATAATACAAATTCAAACTCCCTCTACTCTCTTCAAATGACAAGTTTCTGCCCATTCCCCACAAAACAGGCAATTTCTCAGAGAAAAATTTAGTGTAAAAGCAACCTGTCCTTTTATATGACTCTAATATAATCCTCAGCTTTTCTATGGGCACAGAGAATGCCAAGAGCTGACCATGTATTTTTGTGGGACTGCCTAGGCAGATGGGGAAAAAAATGTGAAGATGCAAAAGAGTTTAAGGTATTGCCAAAGAGTGCTATTGACTAACATGACATCATTTGTAGAGTGAATTATGATGTTCTGTTGAATGTCCTGACAATCTAGATCCCTTTAAACTATATATAATGTGACAGGGCAGGAAAGCTGATAGAGCCCTGGGGCAAAACAATAAGTATGTACTTTGGAGTACTGCAAGTGCATGTGAACCCATTCCTGGCAGATAATAAAGGAAGGTCTTCTCCATGTCAATAGTTGCATGTGAAATGCCACAGTCTATATGAATCTAACCTAGTCAAGGGATCATATCAGGTTAGCAGCTGTGATCCAAATCATTTGCTCCAGGAAGCTTTCTCCTCAATTCCCCAGAACAACACAGACTATTACAAGGACTTGGCATATGAGTGGCAACAATCACTCTGCAGTGCACAGGAAGGAACTACCTTCCCCTCCTTTGGGGTTATTTTTGCCACAGAAAATAACCATTTTAAATTTTGTCTATAAGGTCATCTTGTTTGGAAAGGGAAAATGGTTCATTCACGTCTGTACTTGTGAATTCACTTTTTCAGAATGGAAGGTGCACTATCAAGGGAAGTCTGATGGAGCAGATTTTAATAACTGGTCTAATTATAGTTATGAACCTCTGACAAAAAGTTAGCATTCTATTGTAACATAGTGTAGCCTTGGTATGTCCTAGAGTCATTCAAATGATTCACTCAATTATCACACTATTTTGTAACAAGAATTACCTTGTGACCAAGTGAGAAAAGATGATGAGATATCTATGTACATGCATTTCTGGTCTTGCACCAAGATATTGAGAAAAAACAGGTGCAAGCTTATAGTGAAAATGGGGGGAAAAAAACACCAGTGTATGGAAGAGTTGGTTTATTAGGAAACTCAAGAAAAAGAGAAGGTAATGCAAACATTAAACTCCCTGTCCCATCTCCATAATTCCTGAACCACCATTGATTCCACTTCCTCCCATGCCAGTCCTTTCAAGGACTCCATCAGCACCTCTCCTCCACTTTCAACATTTCTGCTGCCTCCTCCAAGAGGCATGGGATAGCCTGTAGAGTCAGGACTATTCTCATATAAGCATGGAAAAGGGTGGGTAAGGGCTCTAAGATATTACTACCTTCCACAACCCACAAGGGCACACAACTTTGTCTTGGGAACCACCCCTAAAGTAAGGCAATTTCTCCTTTGACAAACCTTGTCTCAGATCTAATAACCAGGCAAGTGGTTGGTTTAATTTGTACTCAGAACCCCTTTTTCGGTATCAGAACTTATTTGAAAAAAACTATAGGTCTCACTATAGACAGGACTCTCCAAATGATAGAATTATTTACTTCTATCTATGTAATATATCACCCTTCTTGAGCAGACATACAGAAATATATACTTGATGAATATATTTTTAACAGGAAATAAAAGAAGAATGGTGATGAATAAGGCTAGAGACATATCAGCTCCACCTATCAGACCCAAATGGGACCCATGTTGCTAATACAGCTGCTCCAAAGGCAGAACTAGCATGGGGTCCAAATGATGCGGAAACGTCTCCTTTCACTATCTAAGATGCATTCTATTAGGTTTAAGAAAGGGGGTTCCTAGACACAAGTATCTCAACAATATTCAGAAATTATGGCGAAAGACAAATGAAGACTCATTTCAATTCCTAGATAGGATATACCTGGCAGTTTGATACGTGTATATGTATGTATATGTGTGTATATGTGTGTATGTATATGTATATATACATGTATATGTATGTGTGTATATGTATGTATATGTGTGTATATGTGTGTATGTATATGTATGTATGTGGTATGTATGTGTATATGTATATATGTATGTATATGTGTGTATATAATTTATATATATATATATATATATATATATATATATATATATATATATATATACACACACACCCCTGATGTGCCAGAAAACATGAGAATAAGAAATAAGACATTGGGCTGGGGATGTGGCTCAAGCGGTAGCACGCTCGTCTGGCATGCGTGCGGCCCGGGTTCGATCCTCAGCACCACATACCAACAAAGATGTTGTGGCCGCTGAAAACTAAAAAATATTAAAAAAAAAAAAAGAAATAAGACATTTATATGGCAATGTACTCCTCACATTAAAGAGAAAACTAAAAAAGAACTAAAAGAATTTGGGGGATAAACCCATCCCAGCTAGTGAATATAATATTTAGGTGCTTAAAAATGGAGAGCAACTTAAGAAAAAAGATGCAAACTGCAAAGCCTCCTTGCTGGCTGCTACATTAGATTCGCAAGGAACAGATCCTTCAAAGAAATATAAGGTGCCCTAGGCAAAGATCAATGTGCCTGCCTAACTTAAGATTGAAGGACACTGGGAGGAAAAGACTGTCCTAAGTTGAAGAAAGTACAAATAGGATAAAAAGGAAAGAGACTGGGGCTCACAGGCGACAGAAAATGAAAAATATTCAGATACAGAATGAAAAGGCCCAAGGGGATCTTCAGATCTGAGATACCACATAGAAATTTTCCCCATAGGAGCCCTAGGTAAAACTGACAGTAGAGAATAAGTCTATGGATTTTCTTGAGGACACAGGTGCTACTTATTCAGTACTTACTACTAAACTGGAACAAAAACAACTTTATGGACTACTCACATAATGAGAGTCTCAGACAAAGTACAGAATATCCCTTTTGCAACCTTAGGAGTTCCACCTTGAGATCTCACACTAAAGCACAGTTTCTGGTATATGCCAGAGAAATTGACTTCCCTTTTAGGATGAGATCTCCTCTGTAAATTAAATGCTCAAATAACCTTTTTACCAGGACAACTCATCATTAAAGTCCTCCCTGAACAGGCCTGGAACTTGCAGTTTGCCTTCCTGAAATCCAAGGAACACCTGGAGGAATGAATACAACCTGAAATCAACCAACAGGTAAGACCCACTGTGAAAGCAGTTGGGATTCAAGACAAGGCAAAGAATACTTCCCCAATACAAACTGTCTGAAAGGAGGGGCAAAGGTCCCTATCAAAGTAATATCCCTTGGAGAGGTCGACACACAGGGGATAAAGACCAGTCCTTAGAGTTTCTTGCACTAGAAAACAAATCCCAAGAACTATTTGCATTTGAATAGTAGGTCCTAGAACTCAGTCAACTCAACAATACTGGTGCACTGTGTTGCCCCAAGGTTTTAAGAATTCCTTCCCTTTGTTTAGGTAAATTCTGGCTAAGACCTGAGGTCTCTCAAGTTAAATTAACACCTGTATTTGGGCTTAGCATTGTCCTGGGGCAGACACCTTTTGCCTGACTATAAACAGCAATTGCCTGAGTAGATACTCTCAAAACCCACAGGAAATTGAGGATTTGAGGGGATGGCTGAGTTTTTTAATTTGGATTCCCAATTATGGGCTTATAGTAAAATCACTTTATGAGACCCTTAAGGAACATGGGCTTGGGTGACAGAATGGACTAAGGAATGTCAAAGGACCTTTTGATACAGTGAAGGTGAAGAAGTAACAGCCCTGGGACTTCCTGAAATTACAAAAAGCCATTCAACCTGTGTGTTTATGAAAAACAAGGATTAGAGCTTAGAGTTTTAATTTAGCCCTTAGGATATTTGCCTTGTGTGGTGGCATATTTTTCCAAACTACTGGATCACACAGCTGAGGGATGGCCTCCCTGTTAGTGAATTTGTGGTCACAGACATTTGTGACACTCTAGGATACAGAAAAATTCACATTGGGGCAACTTTTGAACATGAACATGCCCATCATTTCTACTCCGATTAGCAACAGAAAGGAGGCTACTGGCTCACCTCAAGAATGGGAAAATACCCAATCTATTGAACAATCTCATCGTGAGAATACATGTTGCCTCCACATTGAATCTAGCCACCTTGTTCCCAAATGAGGCCTTTGACACCCTCCTTAACATAATTACCTGAAGATTATTGAACTATTCCAGTAAGCCAGATCTCTATGATCAGCCTTTTTCCTGCCCCTAAACTAGAATTATAGACTGGAGCAGTTTTACAGACCAAGAGAAGCATCAGGCTAACAGTGACCTTAAAAACATTAAAGGCAAAAGCACTGCCTCCCCAAAGCTCAACTAAGTCATTGCCCTTGTCAGAGCTCTCTTCCTAGTAGAGGGAAAGGAAATAAACATAAACATCAGCTCACCATATACCTTTTTGGTACTGAATCCATGTGCTATCATGTGGTAAGAATACGTTTTACTGAAAATAACAGAGAAATCAAACATGTCCCTTAAATCTTGCTATTATTTGATGATGTTCACAAGTATTCCCAGGTAGCAATATACTGTTCTGGCCACCAGGAGGAGGAAAGCCTAGGGAATAAAGGGAAGCAACTAGCAAAGATGACAAGCAGTTCTCTGGGTTGGTGACTTCATAGCCCTAATTGGATCTCTTGTTCGCCAAATTGACATATTGCAATATATACATAGGCCCTCACATACTGATAAAGACAAAGAAAGGGTAATGGAATGTGGCTGACCCTTTGACCAAACAGGCCTTGGATAGAAATGTAATGCTCAGGGAATAATTCTGATCCTAGAAGCCCTTCTGGAGACTATGATAAAACCTATCTACAATAGTACTCATTATGCAAAAGATGTTACTCTCCAGTGGATACAGAAATATATTATGGGACCCAATTTACAAAACTAGTTGGTTCCCTTTATTGTCTAGGCTTTCCACCTTCTGGTGACGATAACAGTATACTGCCACCCAGGGAGACTTGTGAATATATTCTAGTAACAGTAAGATTTCAGGAACGTGTTTAATTTGTTATCAAAAATGCCTTACATGTACCAAAAATAATAACTTAAAGGGAGGTACAACCATCAGATGTCCAAAAGTGGGAGTTTAGTTTCAGGGGGATGGCCCATCCAAAGACTGGCAAGTTGATTTCATTCAGATGCTCCAAACCCTGGGAAATTACAGATATGTTAGTTTTCATAGGTACCTTTTTGGGGATGATAGAGGCCTATCCAAATTACTCTGAAAAAGCATCTAAAATTTTCAAGGCGCTTTCAAAGGAAATTACCCCAAGATTTGGCCTAACATAATTCAAAGTAACAATGCATCTTTATTTGTCATAGCTGTCAGTCAACAGGTGGCTTGAATACTGTACATTACTTGGAAACTATACTCTTCTTGGAGACTTCAATCAACATGAAAGGCTGGGGTGAATCACACTTCAAGAAAAAATATTGACAAAATCTGTCAAAAAACCCAACTTGGGATAAAGTAGTAGCAGCTCTGTCACAGATTAAGGTGGCTCTATGAAGTGCACTCAAATTGAATCTTTTTGAAATACTGTGTAATAGGTCATTTCACATTTCTATCCCTATAGAACATGATGAGTTTTTAAAGGATCATTGGTAACTCAGTATGTACAAACACTGGGGACTATATTAACTTTTACCCATGGGTTTGCTTCCAACAGGTCTGCACACCCCCACTCATGTACTACTTTATCCAGTTCAATCTGACAACAGAGTTCTTCTAAAAATCTGAAAAGAACAAGGACCAGACCAATAGTTAGTGGCAAAATGGATAGGAACACTGGAAGTATTTCTAAAGACCAATACTTCTGTCAGCCTAGCCAGAGTAAAACCATGGATCCATCACACACAAGTCTGCACCCAACATCTACCCATTCCACCAACAAAGATCAGATTCCTAGTCTGTCATCTCAATAGAGGACCTCAAGTACTTAAGAAAAAAAATGGTAATATTTATCCTTCTCCCTTGATGACCTTGTGGAGAATAACCCTTTCTTAAAACATCCTTTGAGGTCCTACAGGAAGGATCTTTTATAGAGTGTACAGCTAGTAGGAACGGAGACAATCCCATAGTAAACAGATGGGCCATCAAAAATGGAGGCCATCTCAGTATTAGGCTATACCCTCAATAAAAGGATCTTTGGTTGTGCCAAGAACAAGGGAATACCAGCTTAAGTTTAACACAGCATATCATTAAAACCCCATTACAGAACACTTGAAACGTGGAGAAGGGCTAATTTTGCTAGGAATGAATACAAAAATCATACCATACAAAATTGTACCTCAATTTCCTTCTATGAAACATTAGAATTAATGTAGCTAGCAAGAGTTCACAGAAATAAGATTACAAAGTATTTTAGTCAGCTTTTTCACTGCTGTGACTAAATGACCCAACCAGCACAACTGTAGAGGAGAAGAGTTTATTTGAGGGTTCACAGTTTCAGAGGTCTTGGTCCATAGAAGGCCGGCTCCATGGTTCACAGTTTCAGAGGTCTTGGTCCATAGAAGGCCGGCTCCATTCCTCGGGGCTCGAGGTGAGGCTGAACATCATGGCGTGAGAGTGTGGCCGAGAGAAGCAGCTCACATCACAGTTTAGAAAGCAGAGAGACTCCCCTCACCAGACACAAATATATACCCAAGGCCATGCCCCCAAAGCCACTCCCCAATTCCCAACTCCTCCAGCCACACCCTATCACTTCTGTTACCAGTGTTAATCCCTATCAGAAGATTAAATCATTGATTAGGTTTAAAGACTCTTTCTTACAACCCAATCATTTCTCCTCTGAACCTTCTTACAATGTCTCACACATGAGCTTTTGGGGGACAGCTCACATTCAAATCATAACACAATGCTCTCTATAAGAGGCCAAATCCAATATCTCAAGGTACAAGTGGCAACTGATAAAGGAATAAAACAGATTATATAATTAGTACTCAAGTATGTACACACCTATTCTGGATTTATAGGATGGCTTGCTTGTGCATTCAGATCCTCCAACATTTCCAATTCCAGGTTAAACAGTTCCATTCCAACACTACTCATTTCACCCATCTTCAAGCAGGAAGTAGCCAGAGCTGTCACTGCCCCTTATCAGTTAAGACGTGTAGTGGAATTTGGACAGAAGGGAAATCGTAGCTGTCTATGGTTTTCTTTGCAAGAAAAAGCCTATGCCTCCTTGAGCATGTAGCCCTCATTAATCATTTAAACTAGCCGCACAAGGTTGATTTACTGAAACTCCCCTAATCTTGCCTCACCCCTCCAAGGCTGGTGCAAATGAACAGATTACCAGCAGGTTTCATCAATTTCTTCCTAAAGATAAAAAAAAAAAAAAAGCTTAAAACCTGTGTTAACACGGTCCGTCAGAATTCTAGTTCACCGTCTTCTCCATCTTGCTGGCTTACCAAATCTTGCTCCTTACTCTAGCAACTTGTCCTGGATTTGTTAGGCCCTTTTTGAGCAGCAAATACAGACTTGGATTTGGCAACACGAGTGTTACTAATACCATCTCTATTTGGATTATAGGCCATAAGTTCCAAATTAAACTGGTGATCATTAGTCAAACTGAAGGCATATTGCCTAAGAAAAAAATAGTTGATTAGCTTAGCATTGCAAATTCAGTTATAAAGTGAGAATAAGCATCAAAGTGACAAAGAACCAAAAAGGGAGGTAAATCACAGGAATGTGATCAAGGAACAAGAGTCCAGGATATATACTTAAATTTATCTCAATAACCTCTCAAACTAGAGCACCATGAATGACTGATAATCCTGAATCATTAAAAAAACATTGATTTACCTGTGCATTTACTTAGACTATCCAATGTCCTCAGGGGTAAGCAAGATGGGGATATCAAAAGATGTACAATAAATATTTGTTTAATTTTGTAATTTTAAGGAGTGATAACACAGTATGGCTTCTACCCTCAGGAGCTTACAATGAACTTGAAAGACAAAATTAATATAAAAGAAAGTTAATTATTAAGTACTTTATTTAAGTATAGTATATTTGCCAAGTCAGGACAGCAGTAGGATTTACTTTATACATACTTCCATTCCAAAAGCTTGGAAAAACATATCAGTAATGTAAGCTATAACTCTTGAATATCCAGAATAGTCTTCTAGATAATGCAAGCATAAATAAGTTATCTTCTTCACACAAATTATCCTCCCAAAGTAATTTATAACATGTAATTCTATCTCTAAAAAACAGTTACAATCCCTCTTAAATTGAATACGAATAAACGTGTGAAAGGAGCACAAGTTTTAAAACTTCAATGCAAAATTTTAATACATTAGTTTTAACCATTATCCTTTCTTTTTTATTTTTAAATGCTACACATGGGCTGGATTGTAGGTTCCAAGAGTCATAACAACTATAGACCATTCTGTTGGTTAATAATTCATTAAAGTTCTTGAATCTCTGACTGTAAGGCAATAATTGGGAACTGATTTCAGAAACAGAATGCAAGTACTGAATTACAAACTCTACCAGATCAGCTAAAGTAGGTGGAGAATTCACCTAAGATGGAAGAGTGAAGGTTTATTTTACCCATTTCAAGACTTCTCCACATATTTTGACAGTTTGAAATAGGCTAGGGGAGGGTGAGAATAGTTTAAAAAGTGTATTTCTTATTTTAATGTGTAAATACACATCCTTAAAGGTTAAGCCTATCTCTAACCTGTCATCAGTTCAGTGAAATACACTGCTTTCTTCTTAATCATTGGTGACTTCAGAACATGATTGTCCACTGAGAGGAACTAAAGCCTGAATACAAAGCAATTATGAAATGCAGGCAGCCAAAGGCCAGTAGGTGGGACAGCAGAAGTACGTACTCTGGCCGCACAAACTCTCCCAGCTTAAAAGCATCATATCTATAACTATCCTGAGTGCTACATTTCCTATATGTGCCTGGAATTATGAACACCTGATATATTCTGTATTCTGCATTTAGTAGACAATTTGTTCAATAATACTAACTTGACTTACACTTTTCTTTCTCATATTCTGAACAGGTAAATCTAAGTAAAAAAAAAACTATTTGAAAGATAAATTAAGAATAATTTTGGGCTGGGGATGTAAAGTGCTTGCCTTGCATGCACAAGGCCCTGGGTTCAATCCCAGCACCACAAAAAAAAAAAAAAAAAAAAAAAGAATTTTTAAGAGGCTGGGATTGTGGCTCAGTCGTAGAGTGCTTGCCTAGCATGTGTGAGGCACTGAGTTCAATCCTAAGCACTACATAAAAAAAATAAATAAACAAATAAAATAAAGTAACTTTTTTAAAACAAGAATAATCAGGAATCTTGATTTAGACCATAAATGACTTAAAATACTATTACTCTGAATTTATTAGTACATCTTAATCATTTTTTGTACTAATTTTCAACATAATTCTTAGATAATATTCCACTTTTTTTAAAAAAAAAAAGCTATTAGAAAACTATGACAATTACTTTGGAATGCAATATTTAAAACATTTTGAAAAATGATAAATAAAAACATGAACCTAGTGACACTGAAATCTGCATTATTCCCAAGAGTTCAATGCAAAAAAGATGTTACCTTATATTTTACATTCAATTCATATCTTTATCTCTATGCCCAGGCAAACACTCTGTTTCAAGACTATTGCTTTGTTTCTTGTAAAGACATTTAACTCACTGTTACTGCAAATATATTTAAAATATTTTATGATTACTTATTTATTACCTTTTATATTAGTCAGGGTTCTCTAGAGGAACAGAATCAACAGGAAGTATAATTTTAAAAGGGGGACTCATTAGGTTGGCTTACACAAACAGAAGCTGGATAGTCCACAATGGCTGTTTGCAGGCTGGAGAGCTGGAAGAACCAGTAGCTACACAGTCCAAGAAGCTGAAGCCACAGAACAAGAGGGATCAATGGTTCTATCCTAGTCTGAGATGGAAGGCTTCTGGAAATTCCCTGGAGAATCACTGGTAGAGATCACTTTGGAAGAGTGAAAAAGCAAGAGAGATCCTCAGACATCACAGCAGCAATCAAGAACCCATTCAAGAAGAATCAAGTTTGCATCTGCTGCTGCTTCCTTGTTCTTCCAACTTTCATTTCATCCAAGCCATCATCCTATTGGAAGGTGCTGCCCATGCTTATGGAGGGTCTCCATTTCAGTTGGCCATCCCACATGCCAATCATTCCTTGACACACCCTTATCAACACACTTTAATTCTTGCATCTCTTAATTCAATCAAGTTGACAATTCAAATTGGCCATTACACCTTTCTAAAATACTAGGGTAAGGATCATTATTATATTCACAATACAAAATGCTCATAATGTTAAGTTTCCTAAACTTCTTTAATGTTTCAAGTGTACTTTATTTCTTCAATATGCCATAGGTATAATAGGTACACAGTGCTTTTACTTGGCATCAATTATAAGTTGGCACAATTACTGATCTCTCCATTCCTTTGGGATGACTCAGCCAACAGGGGACAGGTTCCATTCTATTCCAATTTGTGTTACTATGAGTGTCCACACAGCTCTAATAGTTAATACCACATTACCATATTTGTCTGGAAATCAGGTGCTCTGTCTTGCCATTGTTCGCTGGATGTTCAAACTTGGAGACGATTTAGTACATTTTTGGCCACGAGAAACATCCAGGAACTGAAGAGAACTGCGGCAACTGAAGCTGCTGGTTTGGTACAAATTTGTTCCAGGTACCCTTGTAAAAGCTTAAATTATTTTTAAGTAACTCACTATACTGAGTTTTTGTAGGTTAAAAAAAAAAAACACTGCCTAAATTCATGAAATCCATGCAGCTCATTACTGTACCAGATATTAAAACCTTAAGGACTGGTCCTCATTACCGCTGGGAATTTCTACAAAATAAGCCACTTGCACCACATTTAAATTTACAGGTTACTTTGTCCAGCTGTTCAACCAAGAGTAATACTGCTCTAAGAAATCAACTCTAAATTCATGTCTTTGTCTAATTGATACTATTTTTTCCAACCCATATAAAAAATTGATTGCCTAAACATATGTAAAACAATACAATGTTTAACTTTAGCAAATTTGCTAAAGTACTGACAACAAATCAATGTTCTGGAAATTCTTATTTTAGCAACTGTCTAGAAATTAACTTCTAGAAAAATCAGCCTGATTCAATGAAGTCATTCATCACAATTATACAATATAATTTTTCCATTTTTGAGGCAAAACAAATATTATGTCCTTTACAAAATGTCTATATACTAAAATTGATATGACCTAAAAAGGTAGCTAATATAAATGATTCATACCCTTTAGATAAACCAATTGGGCACACATTGTTCTTTTCAAACATTTATATAAAGAAGGAAATCAACATTGGTAGCATCAGTAGGTTTGATTAGCAAGTGTCACCAGGTTGTATGATTGTCTTATCAATAGCTAAAGTGTGACTTGATTCTAATCACCATTATAACTGAACAATCTCTAAATTATACCACAAGTTGTAACCCTCCATCCACTACTAGAACATGTCCTGTAATATATGGTGATTCTAAAAGAAACACAATTGCATGTGCCACCTCAATGGTTTCTCCAAACCTTCCAAGAGGAATGCTTTTCTTTAACTGTTCTTCTTTCAAGTCTTTCGTCATATCTGTATGAACAAATCCTAAAACAGAAGTGATCATTCAGAAACTATTCAAATTATACTGTTTTATTGTGTGCAGCACATAGGAATATATTATAACAAATCCCACTGTTATGTATAATTATAATAAGCCAATAAAAATGATTATTCAGTAGAAGAGACACTAAGATATTTGCTCAATTTTGAAAAAAATGAATTTGCACCTGAAAATGAGATGAATAAACCTTGTTTTGGAGATACAATTTTGCTATCAATTAAATAAACAATCTACAACTTTACTCACTTTAACTCAATGAACATTTACTGAACACTAAAATATATGATCTCCAAGTACATGGCCAAACTCTTAGCAAAATGTAAAGACAAGCTCATATAACGTCATGGGTGGATACACACATGAATAAAACAAAATTCCATTCCTTTGGAAACCTATAATTCATGGAGGAAGCAATCACTTATATACACAATTATGGTGTAAGGAAGTCTGGTGAATATTCTTATAGTGGTATAAATAAAAGGCCACAGAAATGATTAAATTTCACTTGAGTGGGAATAAAAGAGTGAGAAGTTGTGTTGAGGGAAGACAGGCATCACAAAAAATGGTCACATGAACCAATTTGGCAATTCTGAAAAGAACTAGTCAGTTCCATTTGCTATGGCCAAGATAACTGATGATTAGAAAGTCCAAAGTTTCCAATACATGTATAAGAACAAAATCTGGTAGTCATATTCAATTCCAATGTGAGTATACACACAAAAATCAAAATTTAAATTGGTATTGGTATAGGTATGCAATAAAGCTTGCAGAGAACATTTAAAATATAAAGTTCCACAGTATAAAGTACTATATATTATATTAAGCAACCAATTTTAAATGATAACTGATATATTAAGGAAAAAACAGATTTGTTAAGAAAATATAAGGTTAATCTGAGACATACAACTACATGTTACTAATAAAATGCTTAACCCACAAACAATATTTTATATAGTACTCAATCTTTTAGGTTTTTAAAAAGAAAGTAAATATTAATCTACATGAAAACAAC
Source organism: Spermophilus citellus (assembly GCF_964194105.1). Classification (NCBI taxonomy): domain Eukaryota; kingdom Metazoa; phylum Chordata; class Mammalia; order Rodentia; family Sciuridae; genus Spermophilus; species Spermophilus citellus. The sequence goes on along the minus strand of NC_138196.1, from coordinate 65,796,637 downwards.
AGTAGTTAGTAGTAGTTAGGTGACAAAAAATAGACGGACTAAAAATTAGATGTGCTACATGATTGTTCAGTGTGCAATCTTAAAAATATAGTTTTCAAATTGGCTTATGTTAAACTAATCATACATAAAATCAACCTAAATATAACTGTCATTGAAAGTACCATAATAAATGTGAATTAAATACTGTCTTAAGAATCAATTAGGCCACTAGTTTATTATACAGACCTATGAAATTTACTTTAGGTTTTAACTTAAAAATAGCTAATATTTTCTTAAAAGTATTGTAAGAAATAATCATAGATTCACTATCATGAAGTCTATGACAGTGTCAGATTATTAGGGAAAACCTAGAAACAAGCTGACAACAAACTAGTTAAATAAACTATTATATCCACATAATAGAAAAATATGCAGGTATTAACAAATGATGCTATAGAATAATATAAAATGAATGAAAATTGTATATTTAAAGGAAATCATACATGAACTCAGTTATATCACTATTAAAAACAAAAGCCAGGCACAGTGGCACACACCTGCAATCCCAGAGGCTCGGGAGGATAAGGCAGGAGGATCTCAAGTTCAGAGCCAGCCTCAGCATCTTAGTGAGACCCTAAGCACCTTAGCAAGATGGTGTCTCAAAATAAAATATAAAAAGGGCTGGGAATGTGGCTCAGTGGTTATATGTTCCTAGGTTCAATTGGTACCCCCCGCAAAAAAATCTAATATATACTATTAACTAAGAAACTATGTGCCAAAATAGTGGTTATCATTAGATATCAGAATTACAAGTGAGGAGTATTTTCTTTGTACTTTTGGGTTTTTTTCAAGTTGTCCACAAAAATACATATTATTTTTGCGTTCATTCAAAAAGCTTTCAAATAGCAAGGTACAGTGCTGCATGCCTATAGTCTCAGCCACCCAGGAGGCTACGGCAAGAGGATTGCTTGAATCCAGGAGTTCAAGACCAGCCTAAGTGACACACCCTGTCTCAAAAACAGTTATGAAAAAAATATATGTACACAATACTAATTTCAGATGGTCTGTAATAAGGGCCAAAAATAACAAAACTAATTTAGTATTATTTTGTGTTTCAGTGAGAGATTGTATTATGGAATAAAAAACTCTTCTGCCACAAAATTTCATCACATGTATTTGAAAAGTTAGCAATATTACTTTCATTTCTTTCATCAAGAACAATGAAAGAAAGGAAGAATAAAAGGAGAAGCAGAGCCAGGCACAATGGTAAACGCCTGTAATCCCAGCAGCTCAGGAGGCTGAGACAGAAGGATTATGAGTTCAAAGCCAGCCTCAGCAATGGTGAGGCACTAAGCAACTCGAAATAAAATACAAAATAGGGCTGGGATGTGGCTCTGTGGTCAAGTGCCCCCAAGTTCAACCCCCAGTACCAGAAAAAAAAAGGGGGGGGGGACAGTTGACACAGCTAATAATTAGCCTCTGCAGAATTTCAAGGGAACTGTAAATGAAAATTAATTTACAGTGAAGAGTCATAACAAACAATATGCCATCCAATCATGTTAAGAACAATATGATGAGGCTCTTGATATCCAAAGTTTTCAGTGTTTGAACACACTCACTTTCCAAGGTGCCTCTCCCTGACTTATGAACAGATAGTATCTTAGAAAGAAAACTCACATTTATTGAATAAATTCAAATTATGAATAAAAATTAAAAGTTTACCTAATTTTCTTAAAATTTATGATAGTTATCCTTCAGTCTAAGGTCTTTTTGAATTCTAATAAAATTGGCATAGAATACTTCCCAGCAACTACAAACTCTCAGCAGAAAAATCAATTGTATGTTTTAACCTAACATGAACAGTAGAAATGATTTGCAAGAAAGATCTTATGAACACAGGTTAGCAAATTCCAGCTTCAACTTCTAACTGGCTCTGGTAGCATTTTGTCAAAAGCAGCATTTTGTGGTAAAAAGGCCAATGGATTAGGACACATTAAGCAAGATTCTGTATGAAAACTATGGCCTGAGGAAGTTACGTACTGTCTAAAATGTATGGCTGTTTTCTGTGCCCTAATGAATGAAGTCAATTAAAACTAACAGATCTCTGAGCTTTCTTTTAGCTCTACTACTCTGACTGAAAGATGAAAAGTATGCGTCATTAAGCAGTTTTCATGACTTGCTAACTTTACTTGAAGTTTAGGAAACTGAGCTCCCCTAAAAGGACCCTCAGTTCTTGACACTATTAGGTGTACAGCAGTTAGAACAATTCCAATTCAAAAAGAACAAATGCTAATCTGAGTTTTCATCTATTCTGTCCTGAAAGGAACTGATCTGCTCTGCTTCTCAGTGAACATCAGTTCTGATGTTTGTCCTTTTGGAAACGAACAGTAAGTCCACCCAACCTATGACAGGCCATTTGAAGGAGTTTCTACCTTGAAAATAAGCATATCTAGAACAAGGAATGAGGAATTGCAGGCAAACTTTACACAAAGAGGCTTAGGCAATGAGAACAAGTTCATGGACAATCCCAGTGAAATGGAAAGATGATCTCTTCAACACAGACCGTGGTTCTCAAAAACAATTACACAAGCAAAATACAGAGAACAGCCAAAGGATGACAGCTTAAATCCTTGAATAAGGTCTTGAAACTTTGAATGGGGTCTTTTAATAGTCTACATTCGGTCGCAAATCACAGATACAGTCTGTGTCTATTTAGGTAAAATCTCTAAATAAGAGTGGTACTCTCAGTCCAGCATGATTACAAGTTCAGAACTGAAATCATGGTGTTCAGCCACCCACATCATAGGAAGATTCTCCCTGCACTTATTCAAGCATGGAAGATAAGAATGTTATCTCATTAGAGGAAACTAACCACAGCTTCTACTCACCTATGCACAAATACGTGAAATAACAAATTTCGTGGGATAGCTGCTAACCATCAATGAACACTGTAATAAAAATCTAGAAGTAGTCAGGAACAGTGGCACACGCCTGTGATCCCCAGCAGCTCAGGAGGCTGAGGAAGGAGGATCACAAGTTCAAAGCCAGCCTCAGCAACTTAGCGAGGCCCTAAACAAGTTAGTGAGACTCTGTCTCAAAATAAAAAATGAAAAGGGCTGGGGACCTGACTCAATGGTTAAGCACCCCTGGGTTCACTCTCAATACCAAAAAGAAGTCTAAAAGTAAAGTGGGTAAGTAAAGAGAGGCCAACTTGATAGGAAGGGATAAATCCATACATCAATACATACTGGGTTTTCCCTCTTAGATTATGTTTGATATAAAGGACAAGAACATGTCAAGACTTTCTTTCATCATTATTGACAGCCTTTTCTAAATAATAGACTTTATTTTAGAACAACTGTAGGCTTATAGAAAAACTGAGCAGAAAGGACAGGAAGTTATATCTATAAACCCCCTTATCACACTGCCCTCCCCAATTTCCCCTATTATTAACATCTTACCTTAGTGTTAATTGAACCAACTAGTTGAACCAATATTGATAAGTAAAATCCATAGTTTTACTTCTGGGTTCACTTCTTAGGTTATACAGTTCTACAGGCTTTGATAAATGCATGTCATGATATCCACCATTATAGTATCATACAGAATAGTTTCACTAAAAGCCCTAATCTATCTGCAGCTTTTTAAACATCATTTATCTATCCCAGCCCATCTGAAATAAAAGCAAAAATGTGAAGCTAGTCTCTAATAAGTTACTCTGGGCTCTACCTACCAAATATGACAAGGCAGACCATGGCTGGAGGAAGTAGGTAAACAGGAGTGTGCCTTAAGGGCTTATATTTTGTCCTTGGCGAGCAGAGCTCACTCTCCTTCTGGTTACCTGTCCTGAATTGCTTTCCTCTGCCACTCCCTTTTACCATAGTGTTCTGCCTCACCTTCAATACATCATTTTATACTGAACTCATAAACTATGATCCTCACTCATAAACATATTCACAACCTAAGACATGATATAAAAGAAACTTCCTGGGTTCTATACCACATACACAGGCCTGAGGAGAGATATGAGTAGTCCCACACATCTATCTTTGTGCTTGTATCACTTTCTAGTTCATGCTTTCTTTCTGTGCACCAAAAGACTCTCTCCAATCTTTCACTTTTAATTTGTAAAATTCTAGGAATTTTGTTATACTCCCCCTTTTCCAAGGCAAATACTACAGTGACTTTCAAGCTGAGCTATAAAAAGTATACACTACCAGTAGGTGCCACTGTCCAACAAATGACGTTGCTGCATTACTTTACTGAACAGTTAAAATTTCCAACTGGCTACAAAACAATCATTCCTTAAATCAGTAAATTGATAACTGAAATGACAGGCCTTCAACCAACTAAGAACATTTCCATTTTAGTACTATAGATTTAATGATATACCCAATACACCTTTGCAGGGTGCTGGGGATTGTGCACAGGCTTTGCACATGATAGCCAAGTGCTCTAATACTGAGCCACACTCCCTACACCAAACTTTTTTCAACATGAACTCTTCAGGAAGAGGACTACTGTTGCTCATAAAAACTGCATGGCTCTTGTCCAATGAGAATTTACATTTCATAAATTCTGAGGGAAACATATTTCATACATCCACTTCTGACTAGCCACATAGCATAAATAAACAGCAACATCTCATTTCCATATTACTAAGTCACTATTTCAGTTTTTGACATGTTTATACACAACAAACTTTATATTTAAATTAGATACCAGGATTTTATCTATCACCAGTATAGTCTGAGTGCCCTCATCAGAAATAGTTAAGAGCCAGTGACGACAGGCACCATGACACAACCCTGAAATCCCAGCTACTCAGAGGCTTAGGCAGGAGGAAGCAGGTTGGAGGCCAGCCTCAGCAACTTAGTGAGTCCTTGAATGCCACATAAAAAAATTAAAAGGGTTGGGGATATAGTTCCGTGGTAGAGCACCCTACCCCAGAGTACTGAGGGGAAAAAAAACACTTCAGACCAGAAGTATCCCAAATTTTAGATTTCTTCAGATTTGGGAATCTTTGCACAAATGTGAGACACCCTGGGAATGGGCCTCAAGTTTAAACAAGAAATTTGTTTCATATATACCTCGTACACATCCTGTAATAATTTTATAAAATGTTGTTGGTGCACTCATACTTTGACTGCAAATGATCAAATGACATTGTGTGGAACTTTTCCACCATTTCAGCACTCAAAAAAGTTTTAAATTTTGGAGCACTTCAGATTTTCAGATTAGGATCCATAACCCATATTATCAAACGTGGGATGTGGCACTATATAACAGACCTAAAAGTTCAGATGTCCATTCTCTGCCGTAAGTTTCTAGGATCTGAGAAGAACTCAACCCTAGACACTTCTATAAGGAAGAAGAAACAAGGGTCTTGCCAAAAACTAGATCAATATTTTAACCAGAACAGGGCTAGGGCTATAGCTCAGTTGGTAGAGTGCTTGCCTAGCACGTGTGAGGCACTGGGTTTGATCCTTAGCACCACATAAAAATGAAATAAAGGTACTGTGTCCACCTGCTATAAAAAACATTTTTAAAAGATTTTAACCAGAACAAATTTGCATGTCTTACTGTTATGCTTATGGGTGGAACAGTGTAAGAAATAAACACCAAGCAAAACAGCACCTAAGAGCACCCAGAGTAACACCTGCTCTGAGCAGACATCATGCTTATGCATGTGCTTGTCAACAAGATCATCTCTAAGTGGTAAATACAAAAGCTCTCCAACTTAAAAAATAACAGTAGCAAAACACTTAAGCACCCTATAGAAATAAATTCAATGTATCATTACTTGTCAAATTAAAAAGGCATAGATCCTCCAAGCCTTGGCAATTCTATTTTCCAGATTACAATCATTCACTTGCAAATATGCAAGATAAATTATGCCCAAGTATTGTCACTGCATTTTTAGTTGTAACAGAAAAAGATCAGAAGCAACCTAAATGTCCATCAAGTGGCAATAGGTTAAACAAGATAGGTATATCCCCTAAAACATTATTAGGGTACACCTAATTAAAAACAGACACTATGATCTTTTAGTTCAGCCATTAAAAGTGATGATGCAGCAATCACAAAATTCCAACTATTTTAAGATTCCATGTATACAAAATGTCCCAAATAGGCCAATCTATAGAGATAGAAAGTAGTTTAAGATTGCAAGGAGCTGGGGAAACTGGAGAGAAATGGGGACTAAGGGGCAAAGTATTTCCTTGGGGATTATGAAAATATTCTAAAATTTATTTAGGTAATAATTGAACAGCTATGCGACCATCTTAAAACCACAAAGTTGTACACATAAAAATGAGTGAAGTGTATGGGACATGACTTACATTTCCATAAAGCTGTTATTTTAAAAAGTGAAGTAGAAGGGTAGAGATTTTAATAAAAACAACTTATCTTCCAAAACAAAGTGTAGTGCCTCTATATAAAATAATATGGATTCATCTCCAATATATATTGTTCCATGAATAAAACAAGAATATGTGACTAGTATAATACAATTTGTTTTTAGACACACACACACACACACACACACACTTATTGACTTATACATGAAATACAGAAGAAACTAGTAACAGTGGTGATCTTATGGAAAAAAATTATGTCTAGACAAGACTGACTCACTTTTCACTCTATGCCTTTCTGTATTACTAAATCTTGTATAATATGTACAAATTATTTTAAACATTTTTAAGTAATGTATCTATTACAGGTTCAATTTATGAAGTATTCTGTTTCCCATACTTAATATTTTCCAACTAGTAAGATGTATCCATGATGAGTTTATTTTATAAAGTAATATCAAAGTTTAGAAAGTACTGATCTTTAAAAAAGTCAATAATATTGGGAAATGAATAATGTCATAATTTATTACTTTCCTTGTTCCTTGGTTTCTTGTTATAATCTGCTTTTTAACTATTTCCATACTTACTACCTGGAACCTTCATTTTAAGGTGCCCAGGAAAATTATTTCTTTTTATGTCAGCTAACTCTTACATTTGTTAGCTCTGTTAAAAGATTTGCTAAGGAATCTGGTTGAAATTACTATGTAAATAAGGTTAATAATCCATGGAATTGATTCATTCTATTTCAATTTGTACTTTGCCTGTGACCAACGAAGCATATTTATACTACAAAATCTGCTAGATAATATTTAACCAATATAATGTAATAAAGGTCACCCTATTAAAATGACCACATTTTTAGCAACAGGTTTTTATCCACAGTATTAACTGCACTGGAAAGTAAGTTAAGAAAGGGTATACCACACTTCCCTAACACTCTTTGTATACAAACTGGATTCCCACTATTTAGCCTATTGTCTTGACAATTAATTCACTCTAGACAAAATTAAACCATCCTTCTTCAGCATTTCCACTGCACCATACATATATCTTTACTTTCAGTTCATCACGATGTTGTAATTATTTGTTTATATGTCTGTCTTTCCCAAGATGCCTAGCTCCCTGTGATGGAAATACTTATCTTTGAAACTTCAGGAACTAACACAGCCCCTGCACATAGGAAGCCACTTCAGGAAGTTTGCTGCATGAGTTATTGTGACTTAGAAACACTTGCATTACCCCTACACTATACAGCTTTTAAAATATCATGAAGCAGAATTCACTTTTCATTGCCTACACTATTTACAATCCTGAAAAGCAGATATATGTAGTTGCAAATCAAAAATAATTTATACCACAGATGATTATCTAAGCTAATACTAAAATCAATCAGCTCACATAAAGCACACACAAATAAAAAGCAATGCCAACATAATGAAATAAAAATGCAGCTTTTGGAATTTTTTCAAAAACTGGGTGCATCTGAATTATAGTCAGTTATCAAATGTTCATGGATTTGGAATGTCTGAATTTAGCAAGTCTTTGTGCCTAAACAATGAACTGGGATAAAGGACACTAAAAGGATTAACAGGTCATTTTAATAAATCAGGGATACCTGCTGCTCAACATCAAATGTCAAATAAAACGCCAACTCTAGGGTCAAAGCTGGGGCCATTAGTGACTGCAAAGGGAAAGATCTGATGCAGCCCACTTTTTCTTACAAACAAGAGACCCAAAATAAACTTTTTTACATAAGTAATGAATTCTTAAATATTTATAGAAAACTAAGACAAAGATTTCAAGGCTAACTGGCAAAGGTATATGAAAACACTCCATTTATTCAAATAAACACTTAACAAAAATCTAGCATGACAGCTAATAAGTGATAACGTGGATCTGAGTTTTAACACCTTTTTACTATACTCTTCACTAATCTAGGCAATTTTATTAATTAGTAACTTAACAAAATGTAAAAGTAAAAAATTGGAATGGTCCAGGTAATTTATGTAGACATAGTAGCAAAATAACTTCAATTTTTTAATATTATAAGGGAAATCTTAGAGGGCTTTAAAGTTTTCCATAAATTAGTAATGTAATTAGGTAAGTCACTCCAAATCCTAGGCTCAGTTTTCTAAACTATAAAACTGCCTAGAATAAGTGATCTCTAAGATCCTCTTTACCTTAAGTTGTTCCATAATTAGTATAATTTTTTTTAAATACATATTTTAAATAAAATATGAAATACAAGGATTTTTTTCCTTGTCACCAATTCGTTACTTGATTCTTTTCACAATCATCTCAAAATCACTCTACCCAGATGGCAATCAATCACTACTCATAGATGGACAAATTAATGGCTTCTCTAGAAAACAAAAATAATAAAGTTATTTTAATAAAACGTTTTGGGGGTGGGGTTGTGGTTCAGTGGTAAAGTACTAGCATGTGTGAGGCACTGGGTTTGATCCTCAGCATCACATAAAAGTAAATAAAATAAAGATATCGTGTCCATCTACAACTAAAAAAAAAAAAACAAAAAATTTTTAATAAATAAATAAAAAGTTTTTACTGACCTGGTGCAACTACATTCACTCTAATTTTCTTTCGTGCTACCTCTTTAGCAAGTGCACGTGAAAATCCAACCAATCCTCCTTTACTGGCACTATACACAGACTGGCCAGAATTGCCTTTTAAACCGATAATACTTCCTAGAAGAAAAGAAATTAAGCAAATTCAAACTAATTCATAGGAATTATATAAAAAATTCAGATAATTTATAGTAAACAAATAAAAAAGGTAAAACCCATTTTACCTTATCCTTTACTCACATTAGTAATTCTACCCACTGTCATTTGAGTAGTAAGACTTTAAGAATCCAAGTATGCTCCAGACAAACACAGAAAACAAGATCAGAATGAAGCTGGTGTAAAACCACAAGTGCCAAGTAGGAGGCTTGCAAGCCAATCTAGAATGCAGAGCATTCCAATCTCTTGAGTAGGTCAGCTATAATGAAAATTCTGTGGCTTATAATGGCTTCTAGTAGGAAGAGGTTGAAGCCAGAAAAAGTCTAATTAATTTTACCTTTCTACAAATAGACGTAAGGAAATACTTCTACCTAAATCCATCTGAAGATAAATCTCACTAAATTAGAACTACAGTTGATCTAAACTTACCAGTTCCACTTCAATTATAACTTTTCATAAACGTGCAATTTTGTTGCTTTCAATAATATAACTTGTATTGCCTACTAAAGATTCTTAGGTGTGGGAGACCAACCTTGCACATAACTGGGTCACACTCCCAGGCTGGGTGCTGAGGCGCTCAGACACAGAAATGTGGCAGAGCTTTCCCCACCTTTCTTGGGTTCGAGGGTCGGTGTCTCGTGCATGGGTGTGTCTTGCTACAGCGCCATGGGTGAAGCTATGCTCACCTGTTCCTTTGTAATATAACCCCTTGCCCTGTTTAGGATAGAATCTTCCATGGAAGTGTCTTGTGTGTGTCCCCTTCTCTTACTGTGCCCTAGGGTGCGGCCTACCTAGGTGTCAGTCAACCTGCTGACAGTGGACATCATGAGGACAGACTCAGCCCCCCTGAAACCTGACACCTTGCCTCATTTGAATAGCTTCTCCTCAATAAAAGGGGTCAGCATATGCTCCTGCTCTCTCTTCCTGCGGACCCTTAAGGTCAGAGGAGCTGTCACAGCAACCCCAAAGAAAAAGGTATTGTGTCTCTTGTGTGGTTATTTTACGCAGCCCAGTCAGCCCAATTCAACTGGAGTGACCCCTGAGCCTTTTAGTCTGGAGAACAGAAACCCGGCACTTAGGTGACTTCATTTAAAGACTATGTAATTTATATTTATATAAGTCATAAATTATATTATTTATAATTCAAAATATCAGCTATATGCAAATAATTGCTTGCAAAACAAAAGTAGGGAAGTAATTTTCTGCACCACTGACCTGTATTTATGATACAAAAATTAAATAAGCTCACAAAAATTTTTAAGTAATTTTACTTCAGAAAAAGAAAACATCACCAGGGGCAGTGGTGCACGCCTATAGTCCCAGTGGCGCAGGAGGATCCTGAGTTCAAAGCCAGCCTCAGCAACTTAGTGAGGCCCTAAGCAACTCAGCAGGACCCTGTCTCTAAAGAAAATGTTAAAAAGGGCTAAGGATGGGGCTGGGGATGTGGCTCAAGCAGTAGCACGCTCGCCTGGCATGCATGCGGCCCGAGTTTGATCCTCAGCACCACATACAAAGAAGGATGTTGTGTCCGCCGAGAACTAAAAAATAAAATTCATTCTCTCTCTCTCTCTCTCTCTAAAAAAAAAAAAAAAAAAAAAAAAAAAGGGTGGGGGGCTAAGGATGTGATTCAGTTGTTATGAGCCTCTGGATTCAATAGCTGGTACCCGAAAGAAAGAAAGAAAAAATCTACTTTTTCTATTATAATCAAATCCAGTATTAAAAATTTACCTACATTATACAGTCATGCATCGCTTAATGACAGGCACATACAGATTAACCACTGTTAGGTGATTTCATAGTCATGCAAATATCACAGAGTTCACTTACACAAAATAAGATGGTAGAGTCTACTACACACCCCAAGCTACATGGTATAGTCTATTGCTCCTAGGCTACAAACCTGTACAGCATGTTACTGCCCTGGATACGGCAGGCAATTGTAAAGTATTTGTGTAATGATAGTATTTTGTGTATTTAAACATATCTAAAGATAGAAAATATAAAGTAAAAATACCAGGAAATATGAATTTTTCACTTCCTGTTATGGTTTAGATATAAAGTGTCCCCTGAAAAGCTCATGTTAGACAATGCAGGAATGTTCAAAGGTCTGAAAGTGTGTCACTTTAACTTCTGCAAATTTATGCAACTACTACAATAATTGTTGTTTACTACCCAGTGTCCACAATTTTTTTTAAATTCTTTGTCCATATTTTTAAAATTAGGCTTCACATAAAAATTTAAATTAGGCTTTGCATAAAAATTAGGATGCCCAATTTCTCTTGAAAAATCAAACTATTAGCAAAACTGGAACCACATTCATGCACACCAAAAATCGACTAGATCTGAACACCCACTGAACCTAAATGTCTTCTGTCATTTATCACATGACCTCTACTGCCATTCTCTAATACTTGGTGGTCAACATCCGCCTGTCCCATCAGGATGTGAATTTGTGATTCCTGTTTTACTCATTGATTAGCTAATTAAATCTTTTCCAACAGATAATACAAAGATAAATTTCATAAGTGAAAGTTACAAATTAGTGGATTAAATATGCTAATGGTAATACACAATAATTATAAACCCACAAAGATAAAAACTCACCTACATTAACAATAGACCCTCCCTGTTGTTGAATCATAGTCCTCATGGCAGCTTTACAAGTCAGCATAGAACCCAAGAGATTAGTATTAAGTTGAGATATCATATCTTCGGTTTTTGTTCTTACTAAAAGACTATCCCTACAAAAAATAAACAGCATGTAAATTAATAACAATTTTTTTAAAGTCAAGACATAGGTAACATTTTGATGGAAAGAGTGTAAGACATTCTTCATATCTGAGATAGAATGCCTAGAGGGTATTATTTTGACCTTGGTTTGTGAGCCACTAAAATAAATGATAAGCTTTTAGAAAGGATCCACTTGGAAGGTAGTTCCTACCAATTTCAGTTAAAGTGACAAACATTCCAAATTGCTAAAAGTAGTACCATGTAGCCAAAATATTTTGAATAGCCTAAGCAATTGCCATACTAAGCCTTGTTTAGCAAGACAATTAGTATATTATTCTAAATTCATCTATTTTTTATAAAAGAATGCCTACCCTATAATTCCATCAGTTCATATACTCCCCCCACAAAAAAAATACACGTATACACACACACACACACACACACACACACACACACGGTGACAGAATTCAGAATACTGGTTAGCTATGAGGAAGTATTGAGAAGAAACAGCCTTTAGAGTTATAGAAACATTCAACAGCTCAATATTGATGAGGATTAAAATATTAAAACTGATCAAACTAGACACTTATTTCAATATGAAAGAAAAGAATGCATGGAAAAGTTTTAAAACACACACTTTTTCTTACAAGTAAAACAACTTAACTAATACATTAACTGATACTAATCAAAAGCCTAAATGGGTTAAAAAAAAAAAAACTTAGAAATTTACTTAAATCTATGACCAACCTGTTAATACCAGCTGCATTTACCAAAAAATTTACTTGACCTAAATGTTTCTCCATCTCTTCAAATGTATTTTGAACATCATGTTCTTTAGCAACATCACAGCTAAATGCTAAATGATTTCCTACAAAACAAAGTTACATTAGAATTAATTATAACTTAAATTTTGAATCTACACAGTACACATTTGTTAAGCCCCTACTACATGGTAGGCTTGTGCTAACCCTAGAGATAAAAGATAAGTATTTCATAGGTTCCTGCTCTCACTTGTCAAATTAAACTGGGATGGGGTGGGCAGGGAACAAGAAAGTAATATAACAAAAGTTGATTTGAAAACTTTGGAAAGTTTTGTTGTTTTTTTTGTAGGGCACAGTTGCACACACCTGTAATCATAGTCATTCTGGAAGCTGAGGAAGATAGGTTGAGCCCAGGAGTTCAAGGCTAGCCTGGGAAACAGAGAAAACTTGGATTTTTTTTTTTTTTTAACTGCAGATTGAACCCAGGGCCACTGTACCTCTTTCCATGCCCATCCCTTCTTATTTTTAGACAGTTCCCTCACTAAGTTGCTAACGCTGACCCTGAACTTCAATCCTTCTGCCTCATCCTCAGGTGTCACTGACATTACAGGCATATGCTACAGCACCTGGCTAAGAGATCCTGGCTCTTAGAAAGATTGTTTTTATTTTTAAAAATAAAACTTTGCTTTGAATCTATAAAATTGTGGGATCCTTTTTCAAGTTTGCAGTGCTTTGTTAAGATTCATAATAATGTTTATAGCTTTAACACGAAACCTGTTATGCCCAATTCAACAGTCTTCTGGGTTCATATTCCTTGTTTGAAACTTATGTCTAATTCTTTAGGTTTAATTTGTTTCTTTAGTCCTGAGGATAAACTCCAAGGTTTCTTTTTTGTTGTTATTTTTTAAGCACTAAAAATGAACTATTTTTATACATATATAATATATATAAAAGCCTGACCATCGGTATAGATGAGACAACAAAGAAAGCCATAAAAAAAGAGCTAAAACTACAAATCATTTTTACTAAAAGTAATTGTTACCTCTCAAAAATAGCCACTTTTCAAAAATTGTTTAAATGCCAAAAAATCATACTTCAAAGGAAAATAAAATATTCCCTACTTGGGGCTGGGGATGTGGCTCAAGCGGTAGCGCGCTCGCCTGGCATGCGTGCGGCCGGGGTTCGATCCTCAGCACCACATACCAACAAAGATGTTGTGTCCGCCAAGAACTAAAAAATAAAAATAAAAATATTAAAAATTCTCTCTCTCTCTCTCTCCTCTCTCTCTCTTTAAAAAAAAAATATTCCCTACTTAATAATCTACCATTTTAATACATGTTCCTTGATTTATGATGGGGTAACATCTAGATAAGCCCATCATAGGGTGAAAATATCATAGGTTGAAAATGCATTTCATGCACCTAACCTACCAAACAGGAAGCTAAGCAGTACTGTACACTGCAGAGTATGGGGTGTCTCCCCTCCTGACTGCATGGCTGCCTGGGAGCTAAGGCTTGTTGCACTGCTCAGCATCAAGAGTATCATCCTGCATATCACTAGCCTGGGGTAGATCCCAATTCAAAATTGTTTTGTTTTTTAACAAGGTCTCACTCATTTGTTAGGGCCTGGCTATGTTACTGAGGCTGGCCTTGAACTTGTCATCTTCCTGCCTCAGCCATTAGGTCCAGCCATTTCAAATTTAAAGGACTGATTCCTTCCTTCCTTCCTTCCTTCCTCTCCTCTCTCTTTCTTTCTTTCTTATAGTTGGACACAATACCTTTATTTTATTTATTATTTTTATGTGGTGATGAGGATCAAACCCAGGGCCTCACATGTGCTAGGTTCTACTGCTGAGCCACAACCCCAGCCTGAAAGAACTGGTTTCTACTGAATGCACATCACATTGTCAAGTCAGGTATATCTATACTCTAAATAGTACAATTTTTATAAACTAAAATAATTGCTTATTTTCTGCCTGATTTTGCCAAATATGTATACACTAACATTATCCCCTCATGCCTTTGGGAACAGTAAGACACCTGGGAAAAATCACACTTTACTAATGAAAATCAGTCACTCGGGAAACACATGATTCAAGGAAATGAAATGCCCAAAAGCATCACCTGTCTCACTCCTGGCTTTCATGTGAAGACTTATTGGTCCACAATTATCCTCTAAAACTCAACTGACGGTTTTTAACCTAATCAGCAAACACTGATGGTTTGGCATAACCCAGCAAGAAGCACCACTTTTTCCCTCCTTGGTCATATACTGGCAATGAATATGAGCTGAAAGACTTCTTTCTTTAATGGAAATTTTCCAGTTGTAATTTTAGAGAGCCAAGTATTTTCCCAAACTAAGGAAACAATGAGTCTGAGCTGGTGGTACCAAACCTATCAGCAACTTCTTTTAAAAACAAAACACAAAACTTAACACCCCCAGGATTCTATTCCTCCCAAAGCCTTCCTGATAATAAGTTACTAGTATTCTTCTCTCTTCTACTAATTGGTTCGGTCTTAGTATCTTCAAACCCTCAGACGTCATTTTTACCCTTACCATCAAGAGACTTAAGTTTGAAAAACAATAACTGACCCATTAATAAGAAAAAAAAAATGAAGGTAATAAAAAGGACTGAGCCAAACAAATTCCAATTACTTACAAAATTCACAAAAAAAGGGAATCAATGACTTAAAATTCTTAATAGATGTAATAAAGCAAACCAGATGTATCTCAAAACCGGCTGGCACCCAAAAGAGGTTTTCTCTGATGCACTGCTTTGGGCATTCGCATAGTGGCAGGAACACCTCTCAGGAAAACCAAAGTGAGCTTTTTCTACATGGCATGTCTACCTCTCCAGACTTAACCCTGTAGCTGTAGTCAGGGATCATTCCCTGACCCCCACATAAAGTTAAGTGTGGAGTTGCTTTCTCCTACCACATGCCAAAACAGAGCTCCTCACTATTAGCAAAGGCTGCAGGAAAATGAAGGCTTGTTAGTGGGGCCTTACAAGACTGCGACTTCTTACTAAAATCCCCCAGCGCCCAGCCCTGGGCGGCAGGCGGCGTTGAGGTGCGAGCAGGTAGGGGCCTGCACCAACAGGTCTATCCTAGGGATCCGCGGCTGAATCACCAACCCTCAGAGTCGCTTGTGTTACACACGAAACTTCAGCCCTCGGGACTGCAGTCACGCAGCTGAACAAGCTCGGTACCTACCGCCGAGGTCACCTGCGGCGGCTTTGGCCACTTCCAGATTTCTGGCGATGATCGCCAGTCGGTAGCCTTTCTGGGCCATTAACTGGGCTACTGCCCTGCCAATACCCCGGGAACCTCCAAAAATAGCGCACACTTTGTTCATCTTGAACTCGTGAGTCGAAAACTTGGCTGAGAGCTGCCGCCCTTCTCCAGAAAACCTCGGGCTTTTAAAAAAATAAGTAAATAAATGGATAGATAGATAAAGCCAAGCCGCCGCACAACACCCCAGCAGGCGCTAGCTCCAGCCCACAGACTCTGGCAATTTAAGAAGCCGCGAAGAGTAAGATGTAAACGCGCTGACGTCAGCACGCACGCACCTCCGTCGTCAGCGTGTTGACGTCAGTACGCAGGACTCCCCAAAGCAGCGCCCTACTAGAACGTGGGCGACCGAGCGCGCGGCCGACGGAAGACTGGCCCAGACGGGCTTCGGCTGACTGCTGGGACTTGTAGTCTTCCCGTCCGAGGGCACGGCACGGGCTCCTGCTTAGTGCGGGGTGGGCTCCTCTTGCTGAGGGACGCCTCTTTCCACCCTGGGAGGTGGGAATCTGGATTACAGCCCAGGTTACCACGCGTCCCAGTTTGCTCAGAACAGGGTTGTCAACAACATACTGCACTTTCCTCCGGAAAAGAGTAGTTGATCGCCGAAATGATCGAAGTTAGCACCCAGAATGTGTGCACTGTTGAGCGTGGATGTATCAGGGCTTCAGGTGTCTACCTTTCACCCAGGCTGCAGACTTTCACTTTGGCTGCAGACCTGATTTCCTCCCTGTCGAAGAAGTGGCTCCCAGGTATCGGACTCATGCCAAAACTCCCTACCTAGTCCTCCCCCAAGTTGGCCTTCCCACTGGCAGGCATTACCATCCATCTCAAAGGATGCTGTGAGCATGAATGCCCTGTCAAAGAACACAGAAGGAGCTCAAGAAACTTTTAAATCAATGAACAGTCTTCTCAGCTGGATGAAACAAGGGTGCTATAGACAAAAATGGGTTCCTGGGGGTTTGTGGCACACGCCTGTATTCTAGCTACTCTGGAGGCTGAGGTAGGAGGATTGCAAATGCGAGATCAGCATGAGCAAGTTAGTAAGACTTCCGTCTCAAAGTAAAAAATAAAAAGGGGTGGGGATTTAGCTCAATGGTAGATGCCCTCAGATTCAATCTCCAGTACCGCCAAAAAAGAGAGATGGAGGTCCTGCACCTTTAAATAAGGGGTGTTGAGTGCTCTGAGAGTTAATGAGCTTAAAAGGTGATTATTTGTTACTAATATAGTGTAAAAAAAGGAAAGTTCTTGATACAAGGTCATTGCACTAGATGTTTCAGAAAAGTATAAGCCATGGCCCCGGCCACCAAAAAACATACAACCTGCTGCAACAGAACTAATACACATGAAAACTAAGGAGTAAAACCATAATTAGTAAAGTGCAAAGTTATATTAACACAAGAACTCAGAAAAGGGTCAATGAAGAATAAAAGAACGCATGGAAAAGCTGGATTTGAGGGCTGGATGAGGTTGGAAAAGAGTAAAAAGATTAAGCAAGTTGAGCATTTTTAAAAAGCTTTTTTTTAATTCTAAAAAGGATTTGAAATGGTTTGCAAGAACAAAAGAGTAAGTTATTATAAAAAGGCACTGCTCCTTCTTCACCAAGTAAAGACAATAAAGTGAGGTCAGTAGAAAAATTTAATACAAAGTCATGCTAGATGAATCTATTTAGGGCTGAAGGTGTAATTCAATGATACAGCACTTTCCTACCATATGAGAAGCCCTGGGTGTGATACCCAGCACTGCAAATAAATAAAGAGAATATAGTAAGTACTAGATGAGAGATGCACATGTGACTCTGAATTTCCTAGTGGTCAAAGTAACAAAGGAAATATAATTAATTACACATAGCAATTTCTAGAAGAAATTAACATCTTGGTTATGCAGCAGAAAGTTCTGAGCAAAATTCCCTCTTTGTGGATCCCCTAAAAGGCACAATACTCTTGATAGTAGAAAATGCTCTTCATGGTAAACAAAAAAGACTGTAAGGCTATTTTTATAGCATCTAATATACTTCATTATAAAGCAAATACAATAAGTTAAACAATATAAGCAAACTTTCAGACACAAGAATGAGTCTTTGTATGCCTGATTACGGGAAAGGCAAGATGGTGTTGGGTTATAGCAGGCTTTAAAGCCATATGCAAGATTTAAATTGGAGATTCTGTAGTCCTTTAATTCCAGAAGTAAGAAAATAAAAGCTACATTTAGAACCATTAGACTAGCCATGATATCAGGATGGAATGGAACAAATCTGAGACAGTTAAACCCCTCTCCCACTCTACACCTGTATGCAATCTTGGAAGGCAAAACTGTTAGAGATAAATTATCAACATAGGTATAAGCTACATGCAGATTGTAATCCTGCCATCCAGCATTTTATGGCAAAGTAGAGAAGTTCAGTCTTTGAGGACAGTTCTGTCTGTTTCATAGGAAAGGGGTTACATTCTTTTCACACATTGATATTTTAACAAGACAATATGGTTTTTAGATCTGTGCCATCTGTCACAAAGATCATTAACACATAATATGAGGTGACATTCAGAATTCTCAAAATCTTCTTACTTTTCTCACTGTAAATGAAAAAATATATTTATACAGTAAATGGAAAGGTTGAGTTTTTCTTTCAATAGTCAGTTTAAACCCCAAGGGTATAATTTTTTTCCCTGTTATACAATATCACTATTATCCTGGGTGAGAATAAACCCATCACAACATCTCAGCCCTTAGCTGGGACAGTTATTGGCAGAGGAAGTTTTCCCCTAATTCCCTGATGGCAAAATAAGGGCTTGTAAATTAAACTGGGTCTCTCTTACCTAGCAGGACATCAACAAAAGCATTAGAATGACCCACCTTTAATCTTCTCAGTAAACATATCACTTTTGTGGCAATATTTTGACCATATTTTATACTGTCTTTAATTTAAACCAACATTTTATCTTGGCTCTAATAATCAGAAGAGAAAATGCCTTATATATCAGGACATTCTAAATGATTTCTTTTTTAAAAAAATATTTATTTTTTAGTTGTAGTTGGACACAATACCTTTATTTATTTATTTTTATGTGGTGCTGAGGATCGAACCCAGGGCCTCGCATGTGCTAGGCAAATGCTCTACCGCTGAGCCACAACCCCAGCCCCTATATCAGGATATTCTAAAATTTTTAAAAAGACTTTTATTTTTCTGATTAAAAAACAAATATCGGGCTGGGGTTTTGGCTTAGAGTAGAGTGCTTGCCTAGTATGCATGAGGCCCTGGGTTCTATCCTCAGCACCACGTGAAAATAAAGGTACTATGTCCACCTAAAACTAAAAAACAAATCACCTCATTGCCAAAAATTAGAAAAAAACTAAATCAAATAAGACTAATTGAAAGCATTGTACACTGTAAATGTGTGAACTGTATCGCATGCAAATTACGTATCAAAAGAACTGATATAAACAATTTTTAATTGAAAGCCTACCATTCTGTCACATGAAGTTTGAATCTGCAACTAATTAAGAGGGTTGTACCTTTCATGGATATTTTTATCCTAAATCAAGATGTATAATGTCTGAGATTCAAAATGTATAAAAAATAATTATTTACAAGAAATTCACAGCTATGATATTATTGAGAATCCCCTTTACACAGTGCACTATGCTAAGTGCATCCAACTTGGCAGACTTGTAATTGAACTGTCACCTTTCCTGCCAAGCATGCAGACTTCCAGAATTCTTTAGGCAGTGATGAGTAATCTGCCCTACCCAGATTGTACGTGGCCAATCTAGCATCTCAATACAGCCTGAGCTCTTATTTCAAGAAGAAAGATTAGAAAGTTGCCTCCGTGTGGCTGCACGGGAATAACTTTTGTGATTAAAAGGCAAGGTTGATTTTCCTGTTGACATTCTTCTATCCAATCTGCTGGGTAATCTAAGTGTAAGGAATGTACTATTTTTTTTAATCACTTACAAAAAGCTTATTTCACTTTAAGCACAAAGAAAGAAATGAAAAAAAAATGGACTCCTGAGCATTTCTGGGTTTTTATCGTTGTTGTTTTTGTTTGTTTATTTTTAATTGGAATTCAGGCCTAAGCAAATACCCATGGCGACCTAAACGCAGCAGCATCCTGGCACACTCAGTTGCCTAAGACACAACCTTGGAGTTTATTCCTACCCTTTCTCACACACCCCACATCCAATCAGCCACAAAGACCTGCTGATTCTCCTTCCCGAATATCACTCCAGTCTATACCCTCTCCATAAACACCGTTGCCCATGTTTGTCCAGGTCCTGGGGTCTGAATACCCATACAGCTACTCCACTATCCTCCAGAACCCTCGACACCACCACCAGAGGGCTCCTTCTAATATACAAATCTGATTTTAATAGTCCCTTAAAAAAATTATTCCCCATCAACCACGGCTAACTTTGAATGTGGCCCACCACCATATCTAGTTACCACTCCAGTATCCTCTCCTACAACTATTTCCGACCACCACCCCACACTCACCCAGCCTCCAGTTCCACAATCTCAGCTGTTCAAGGTACTTCCATTGCTTGCAGTGACATGCTCTTTCACACTTCCACGATTTTCTGAATCCTGTCTTCTCAACCTCCAATGCCCCCGCTTCTGGCAAAATCAGATTTATCTTCCAACACATGGCTCAACTATCTCTTCAGTGGATATCTTTCCTGACCTGTAGGAGGACATGCTGACACTACCCTTTATCCCTCTCCTGACCTTATATATGTCTTCAAGTCCATTATGTGGGGCAAACTTGACCTCAGAGTCTGGAAAATTTTAGGAAGGCACTGAATGGATTCCCAGGAATCTGCAAATCTTGCAAAGTAAATACAAAGTCTTGTGTCCATTTCAGATAAGTGGTTTCTGGGGAAAATGGCCACCTCTTTCACCAGATTATTAATGGGAACTTTTGGCCAAAATGTTTAAGAACTTTCTGTCCTAAATTGTGAACTCTCTGAAGATAGAAATGATCACACTATTTTTTTTGTTTGTTTATTTTCCTGTTTGTAACACTGTTCTTAAGGCTTATGAATACTAAATAAATTCATGCACAAATGAGTGAATGAAACTCATTTAAAAAGAATTCATTGCTCTAGGTAAGAGCTAGTGTTGGAATTAGAAACTACCTCCTGCTTTTATTGGGAAAATAATTTGGCAAGGAAGACAGATGTTAAACAATTAATCATGCAATTACTATTTAATTACAAAGGTTCCAGGAAGACCTGTAAAGGAAAAGTAAAGACTGCCAAGAGAGGGCGTCAGAGAAGGGTTCTTTGGGAATATAATGTTCATAAAGAAAATGAAATAATAAGGAAGAAATATTATAAAGAATAATAACTACAGTCTTTAATCCACTAGTATTATATAAGGTGAAGTAGCAGATAATGTAATTTATACACAAAGAATAAAATCCAAATTTAAAAATTCAATTTTAAAGATAAAAGAGACCGTTTGTTAAAACAGGGTTCACATTAATCCCAGATAAGATCACTTAACTTGGACGTTTCTTCAGGAGATACCATGGAAGAGTATAATGCGTGACATTTTGTGAAACTCTTCTTGTCACCTACCCACAGTCTTTTAGTGACTTGAAAGATCGGAACCCAATCAATGAAGCACCTCTGACAAGCCATCCTTAACAGAACTCAGTGTTCCTAAAATTAATTCTGAAGCTGGCCTCAATCCTCTGACCCCAGCCTCCTATTATTCCACTTGTATCTCTTTTATTTTGTGGGTTCCTCCTCCACTCTGCCCTTCTGTCACTTGGCTCTTAATTTACCTGCTGTGTTTCCCAGACCTAAGGAAGCCTTTGACACCCTGGTCCTGCAGTTTCTCAGATTGACTGACAGATCTGTTTCTGAGAACCTGACGTGGCTCTGGGATATTTCTCAAATATGACCGGCCTCCTGATGGCAGCCTTCCCTACACTTGGGCTCTGCCTGTTCTGATTCTTCCAAGTCCACCTGGGAAAGCCAGAACCAATACTAGATAGTTTAACTTTTCAAAAGGCCCTGCAGTGTGGTGGCTTCTGCATTTCCAGCTCACACAGATGAGACTGTGTGGATCTCATTGCAACTGCTTTTTGTTCCTCATATAGAGACTCAGTCCTCAGTTTGGATTTTGATTAGCAGGGTAGAAAGCTTGAGCCACTCACAAAAGCTTTTAATTAAAATGGGCCTCCAACCAGGATTAATGTGTGTTGGAATGATTTGTGTCCCTGCCCCCACAAGATTCATATGTTGAAGTCCTAGCTTCCAATGGGACTGCATTTGGAGATAGGATCTTTAGAGAAATAATTAAGGTTAAAAGAAGTCCTAAGGGCAGGGGCCCTAATCCAACAGGACTGGTGTACTGCTAAGAAGAGAAAATACCACATTCACTGTCCTTCTCCCTCCTCTGCCTCCTATCTTCCCTCTCCTTCCCCCTCTGTGTGTGCACAGAGGAAAGGCCACATGAGGACACAGTGAGGCAGCTGTCTGCAAGCCAAGAAGAAAGTCCTCACCAGAAACCATCCCCCGTGAGACCTTGATCTCAGACTTCCAACCTCTCCAACTGTGACAAAATAAACGTCTGTTGTTCAAGCCACCCCGTCTGTGATACTCTCTTACACCAGCCCTAGCAAACTAATAGCAATGTGACTGCTCATTTTCTTCTCAACTACAACCAAGCTGCAAAAAGACACTGCTTGATAATATCTTTCAATCACCGCCGATCATGTAAGTTGAGTCAGGTAGAGAAATGTTACCATGAGAACTATTCCAGATCAAAAGTAAGAAGCTCAAGAATCTCACCGTCTTCACTTGCCTGTTTCTTGCAGGCAACCAGATTTCTCAAAGCCTCTCTCCTATTCTCTTGCCAAAGCTTGCTTTCTGGGAGGACTCTGAAATGTGTTCCCTCTAAGAGGTAAATAATGTAGCAGCATGAAGTGTTAAGTCACGGAGGGATATGTGAACTTAACAGAAGTCAAGTGTTAAGCTAAAAGGATGCCAATCTAACAGTGAAGCATCATCTAGCATCTACCTGTCCAACAATGTAAGTCTATTGTGAGCTTAGGAATATCCCCAGTAGCAGACATAAAGCTCTGGTGATAGAAGAGCAAAGAAGGCAGTTACTTGCATTGTGGAGCACACTCGTAATGAGAAAAACAGACACCACGTAGGTTATAATGCAGCATGATGAAGGCTGCAATACAAATGTGAACAAATTATTGCAGGATGGAGGATCCCAAGTTTGAGGGTAGCTTTAGCAATTTAGCGAGACCCTCAGCAACTTACTGAGACACTGTCTCAAGGTAAAAAGTCAAAAGGTTTTCTGAGTTCTTTGTATAGCTGGAAATTAACACCCTATCTGAGGTGCAGGTGGCAGATTCCTCTCATTCTGTAGGCTCTCTCTTCAGGTCTTGCTGTGAAGAAGCTTTTTAATTTGATATCATTCCATTTACTGATTTTTTATTTTACTTCTTGCACTTTAGGAGTCTTGTTAAGGAAGTTGGTTCCTAAGCCAACATGTTAGAGCGTTGGGCCTACATTTTCTTTTAGTAAGTGCAGTTTTTCTGGTCTAATACCTAGGTCTTTCATCCACTTTGAGTTGAGCTTGGTCAACAAATACATGAACAAATGTTCGGCATATCTAGCAATTAGAAAAAAGCAAATTAAAACTACATTGAGGTTTCATCTCACTTCAGTCAGAATGGCAATTATCAAGAATGCAAGTAATAAAATGATGGTGAAGATGTGGAGATAAGGGTACACTCATATATTGCTGTTGGGTCTGCAAATTAGCACAACTACTCTGGAAAGCAGTATGGAAATTCCTCAAAAAACTAGGAATGGAACCACCATTTGACCTAGTTATTCCACTCCTTGGCATATATCCAAAGGATTTAAAATCAACATACTACAGTGACACAGCTATGCTATGAAGCCAAACTAGATGCCCATCAACAGATGAATAAATGGATGAAGAAATTGTAGTAAGTATACACAATGGAATATTACTCAGCTGTAAAGAAGAATATTTGCCAGTAGATCTGGAGACTATCATGCTAAGGGAAATAAGCCAATCCCCAAAAACTAAAGGGCAAATGTTTTCTCTAATATATGGAGGCTAACCCACAATAAGGGTTGAGGGACAGGACAGAATTTTAGAGGATTAGACAAAGGGCAATGAAGGGAAGGGAGGAGATATAGGAATAGGAAAGACAATGGAAAGAATCTGACATAACTTTCCTATGTACATATATGAATACACCTCACAGTGAATCCCACCATCATGTATGTCCACAAGAACTGAAGCCCTAATTAGAATAAAATATATTCCATGTATAACTAAAAAGAACCAATTAGGGTTGGGGCTGTAGCTCAGTGGTAGAGCTCCTGCCTTGTACATGTGAGACACTGGGTTCGATCCTCAGCACCACATAAAAATAAATAAAGATATTGTGTCCATCTACACCTGAAAAAATATTTTTAAAAAAGAATCAATTAAAAAGGGGGTGGGGTGGCTGGGATGTAGCTCAGTAGTAAAGTGCCCTGGGTTTAATCAAAAGTACCAAAAAATAAAAAACAAAACAAAACAAAAAAAAAACCAAAGGGTAGGAATATAGCTTCAAACTTGGGCCAGATAATCAGGTATATATGTGTAAATATATATGCATATATATACATGATATTTATTATAAGTATGTATTATTATAGGCATGTGTGTATTATTATAGGCATGTGTGCATTATTATAATGCACATATGCACATACTTACATATGTTTATGTGCTTGAGTGTGTGTAGGAGGGTAGGTATACATAAAAGCAAGGCCTTGCTAACAGCTAATGCTCCTTGGGTAATTAAATACTATGTACAAAGTACACTATTTATAAGTGTTTAATCCTCACAGACTATGATATAGAAAAATATGGTTACCCTCATGTTTGAAAACAAGGAAATCAAAGCAGAGACGTAAGATTGTGCAAGATCACATAAGCAGTAAGTGGCAGAACTGGAATTTCTACTCAGGCAGTCTGGGGATAGAGCCTGCCCTTCTAACTACTGTCAGGTTGTCCCCAAGCTCTGAAAATGTGCCACGTACACACAAACCCAAATCTAGAAACAGTCTTTAGGCCATTTTAATTGTAGTTGAGATTTTCTGGTTGCAAGAACAGAAACCCACTAAAGCAATCCAAATAGGAAGGGATTTATCGTACACAACATCATGATGGAAGCACCAACTGATAATTAGGTAGCCTCAAGGAACAAAGCAGCACATCTGTCTACCTCCTTAATTCTCTCTCAGGCCACAAGATCCCTCTTCTCTGCACTTCACTGTTCCAAATTTCACCTTCTTCTCCTAGACCCACTTTCCCTATTTATTTAACAACATTCACATGGTGGGAAATCACTGCTCTAGCGCTACAGGGCTTCTCAGTGCAAGCTAAATTCTGACTCCTTCTGCTCCAGACAGAGAAGTTTTTTAAAAAAAATTTTTATATCTTTATTTTATTTATTTATTTATTTTTATGTGGTTCTGAGTATCAAACCCAGTACCTCACAAGTGCGAAGCAAGTGCTCTACCGCTGGGCTATAACCCCAGCTCCAGACAGACAATTTGACTGGTCATCATCACTGATGGACTAGCTCTCCATGGAGAATGCTTGGCAGGGGCTGCTGTGTGAGTGGGGTGCTCAAAGATGAAGGTGCCACCCGTAGCCAAAAGCCATCGCCAGGAGCTAGAGTGGGACGCAGTTCATTAAAGGAGACTCGGGTAGACAGATCACTGCACAGAAGGTCAGATAAACTCATAGGAGCTTCTCCTCCCACAGGATCTTTGTTCAAAACAAGTTCTATCTTAAATGCAAAATATGCACCATTTTCTCTCCTCATGTAATGACTGCATTGCTCTCTTTTTAAAGTATCTGAGCTCAATACCTCATGACATCTGGAGATATTTTGTTCTAAGTAACTAGTAGTGGATCCCAGAACCAGGATGCAGCACACAATATGTAAAGAAACTGAAAAGGAGGTGATAAGGTCCGAGGAAGATACAAAAAGTTAAACAAGTGTCTGTCCTATAAGGAGCAAGAACCTGTCCCCTCTGGGTGTCCGTACTCATTGTTTGCTTACATTAGTGAGTCGATGAATAAAATATTTATGGAATTCTATATAATCTATAATAGGAAAATAGGATTGAAATTCATCATAACATATTCATTTATTTGGCTAATTTGTTAAGAGTAACCCCTAGACCACAGGAATTTTAAAATTTTAAAGTCAATAATTCTTAACAAAAACCATGGCAAGTATTCTTTTCCCCTTTGTTGAATAAAGAGAATAAATCAGCTGCAAGGAATTTTCTAGAAAGTGACAAACTAGAACACGAATAGTTTTCATTCAACATATAGAACACAGATTAAGTAGTTAGGCAAGATTCTGTAAATATTTACAAGATTGGCCATATAGCATCTTTTTTGATTTAGACTATCTAGATTTAGACTATCTGAATTTGAATTGTGGCTATACCACAAGCTTGTGATCTTGGGCAAGTTATTAAACTTTCTGAGTTAAAATTTCTTTAGGGAAAATAATATTGACCAGGAGGTTATTTACAGGTACAAGATGAGTTGATTCTGTGTAAAACATTTCACACAAGCTGTCACCTCATGGTTCCTAATATCAGTAGCACCTTCTTTCAGTGGAAATTCTGAGCGTATATGGCAGAGAATTGTGTTCTAGCCATCAAATTGAGACACTTGCTTTATATCTTTATTCAGTTTCTTAGGTCAGAAAGCTTTTTCTCTTCTTTCTTGCACTTGCTTTTTTCCTTATATCTATTCCTTCTTGGTGTATCAGACAAAATGTGCCAATCATATTCCTGGTTTCTATCTTTCATTCTTTTCAAATCAATGAATAAAAAATATATGTGAGACTTGAGGGCTCCGCTCAGACAGGTTTCCTTATTTGTGAAGGATTACTCTCAGATATGTTTCTAAAGTTCCAATTCTCAGAAAAACGTGATAAATTGTATTTACCTATTAGCATCAATCACATCCTCATTTTAGCACAAGCCTGGACTTATGTGGAATTCTGGGAGCTGTTTTGGAGCTATGAATAAAGTGGTGAATCAAAGAGAAATAGATATAGATAATTAAAGTAGTGCTCATTGGACACTGAATCACCATAGGATGTTTCATCCTCATCTTTTCTAGAACAGAGAAATGTTAACACATACCAGCCTACAGTAATAGCACAAATAGCAACCAAAACACAGAATTTTTGTGTGTGTGTGGAATACCATAAAATATCAAAATATTTAATTTTATTACATGATCTAAGAATAACCTTCAGAGGAAAAAAATACACTACATATTATATACATTCAATACTTTAAAAATATGTTGCATGCTAGGTATGGTAGCACATGCCTGTAGTCCCAGCTAAGTGGAAGGCTGAGAGGATTGCTCGAGCCTAAGTGTTTGAGAACAGCCTGGACAACACAGCAAGACAACATCTTAAAAATAAAAGAATAGAAAAGTAAAAATATATTGCAAACACAGATCCACATCAATGAGGGGAAAGCTAACTCTAAAACTAAATGTGATAACAGCTGTTTTCAAGTTTTTCTATTAATATTTGATTGGTGCTTTTTTGTTAAATTGAGGGATTAACTAGTATTTTTGAAGACCCAAGCCAATTTTAAAATAAAGATGAGAGAAATATTAACATTAGGGGAAAAAATCTGTTGGCTTACATGATATTTTATGAGCAGTAGCAAAAGATTTCCATTTCCTCCATTTTCAAGAAAGCAATGGAATACTTTAGTTGAGCTCATTGGCATCACCTGCCACAGAAGACTTTCATTCATTGCATCTCCTCACTTCGTTAAGGGCCTAAGGGAGTGATGATGAACAATAGCTAATCCCCTCATATTGTTTATAGTCTGGTGGGAAGATGGATATTCGGCAAGCAATTATAGTTGTGACAAACATAATGAAAGAAAAGTGGAGGGGCCATGGATGCATAACGGGGGCAATTAGCTTAGCCTGGGTCATCAGGAGAAAGTCCTCAAGGAGATAGCTTATGAGTTGAGTCTTGGCAAGTGAGAAACGGTTAATCAGGTGAAGAAGGTAATGGAGCTGGAGGTTAAAAACAGAGAAGAGAGGCACAGGTACCTGACTATGTAATGACATAAGATGGACACTGTCCCAGCAACTAAGCATCAGTCCAGTGAGCCTGAAATGTGACAGGGACATAGTAAAACAATGTGAGAAAAAAGAAAAGAAGAAGAAACATGGGTGAGGTCATTCTAGGCCTCAGAAAACACATTGCAGATTCTAAAGTACATTTTAAAGATAACAGAGAACAAATTTAAAAGATAACTTTGGGTTGAGCATGGTAGTACACACCTGCAACTCTGGCTACCTGGGATCCAATGGCAGGTTTAAGACCAGACTCGGCAACTTAGTGAGACCCCATCTCAAAAAAGAGCTAGTAGTTCAGTGGCACAGTGCTTAACTGGCATTCACAGGGCCCTGGGTTCAATTCCTAATACCGAAAAAAATCATTTAAAAAAAGGGAGCAGAGGCTGGGATTGTGGCTCAGTGGTAGAGCACTCGCCTAGAATGTGTGAGGCATTGGGATTGATTCTCAGCACCATATAAAATAAATAAATAAAGGTATTGTGTCCATCTACAATTTATATATATATATATATATATATATATATATATATATATATATATATATATATATTATATATGCCTGTAATCCCAGAGGCTTGGGGGCCTGAGAAAGAGGATCCCAAGTTCAAAGCCAGCCTCAGCAACTTAGTGAGGCCCTAAGCAACTTATTGAGACCCTGACTCAAAATAAAAAATAAAAAAGGGCTGGGGACAGGCTCAATGATTAAGTGCCCCTAGGTTCAATCCCTGGTACCCCCCACCCCATCCCCACCCCCTTGCCAAAAGAGATAGGGATGTAGCTCAGTGGTAAAGTAACCCTGGGTTCTAGGATGAGGCAGAGGACACATGGAGGAAAGATTATCTATAAATAAGTAAGTAAGTAAGTAAATAAATAAATAAATAAATAAATGAGGGCAAATGGATTAGGAGGGAGTAAAGGATAACGTATAGAAACCAAATAGGAAGCTATAATAGTGACCCAGAAATAAGATTATAGTGAACTGGATTGGGGTGGCCACAGGGAAGATGGAGAAAGGTTGATTATTTCAGGACATGGATTTTTTTTAATGGTTTTTAATAGAACAGAGAATGAGAGGGTGAGATGACCAGATAAATGCAGTGGATTTTCTGGAGTACACTGAGGATCCCCTTGAGGCTGATGGCTGTCATTTCCCCAGAAGTCCTCTGCACCTGGGGGAACCTAAGGGGCTATCAAATTTACCCAGCATTGTTCATTCTTTTCACACAAGTGTAGAAAATGAACAACTAAGGGGAGTCACTGATACACAAGTGAATGACCTTAATGATGGTGCCAGGGAGTTCCAATTGTATAAGGAAGACACTAAAACAGGAAGAAGTAAGAGAAGAGAGGAAATGCACACTGGTTTGGGAAAGCAAGCTAGGTTTGGAGGTTGGTCGTGTTCCAAGAAATGGTGTCTGCATTGGTGATTTTCTAGATAACTGTAGGAATGGTTGGTTGAGACAGACTTGGGGGCAAGGTCATTGAGAGTGAAGAATTAAAGGAGTGAGAGGCTGCGGTTGGGGAGCATGACCATGTGTATCTAGAAGTCCATCAGGCTGATGACTGGGTTTAGGGTAAAGAGGGAAGAGTATGAGCCAGAGGGCAGAGTCTCTCTTGAAGGATAGAAGTGTCTAGGATGAGGTGGAATACACTCAGGAGAGGGAAGAGAGCCTCTTTATCAACTGTGAAAAATTTATTAGATCTCATGATGTCATAGAAACACACATACTGCAAGATATAAAACAGTGAAAAATGGGTGACCAAAAAGAAATTGACATTTCCTGCGCACGATGTGCCATTCTAGTAGATATCTGTCTTTTGTCTGACATTTTTTCCATTTTTCTTTGGGTCTGGTGAGGCTGCCAAAGACTTAACCCAATCCCCCAGCCTTTGTAAAACCAGGTGACCTAATCAAGAGCACTGAGTATCTTTCTCCTGGGAATGAAATCTTCCAAAGAGCCAAGAGTGGTTGAAAATGAGTTCAATCGTCCATCGAGATGTTTGTGCACAAAAAATAGTCAGGACTCCCTGTTCTGAAACTCTGTTGCTCACCTCTTCCTGGCTTCTGTAAGGTACCCAAGAACATTCAAATAAACGTACTTTTCTCTTTTAAGTTTGACAGAATTAGTTTCTATTGCTTGTAGTCCAAGAACTCTGACACTACCAAGCAATATGCTAGTTGCTTTGTGTGTCAACTCATTTAACTCTACACTCACAAGAGCCTTGAAAGGAAGGTTCCATAATCCCTGTTTGATGCACAAGGCAAGTGAGGCTTGATAAAGCTAAGACAACTTCTCATGGATCCACAGATGGTGTGGGGTGGAGCATGACAAGGCACCCAGGACACAGGACAATATTCCCTTGGTGGGACTGGAACGAAGGAACAGGAATATGAAAGTTTCCTTTCATTGTTCCAGAAGCGTAGCATTTCACATGCAATCTGCTTTAAATAACCTTTACCACGTATCAGCAGATACAACAAATTAAAGTTCTAAATACGACTTTTGTGTATCTATGTGCATTTCTTTTCCTACTTACAATATCTCGTGATCACATAAAATATGGATCTTTTATTCTCTCTTCTTTTTTGTGTGTGTTCCAAATTGTTTTTAATTCTTTAATAGTAAGAACAAAGTAATTTCATACTGTCTCACACTAATAGCTAAGGTATTAAACACAGATAAAAGGATGGGGATTAGCTCAGTGACAGAGTGCCTGCCTAGCATGTACAAGGTCCTGGGTTCAATCGCCAGCACCACCAAAAAAAAATTAAAAAAAAAATATAAAACCAAAACATAAAAATCACTACAGATGTATTGTTTATATAAGGAACTTACCAGATATTATATTAAAAAAATAAAGTATAGGAAGTGAAACTTTTCTCTACTTGATTAGAAAGGCAAATAATAAGGATATGAAAAATATAAAAGAAGATGGAAATTAAATAAAAATGTAAAAATAATATATGAATTACTGTGAAATGAAGTTTTAGAGGATGATTATGAAGTCCTATGAAGAACTACAAGGACAGAGCTCAGATCCACGGAAGTAGGAAACAAGGAATAATATGGTTGTCCCTGTCTGTAAGAAAAATGCCTGATCTCTACATAACAACCTAAATAATAAAAGGTTGCTGGATGCACAGCTGACACGTCGTATATCTTCATCCCAGGGGAGGATTTCCAGAAGTTGATTTTGCAGATTTATGGAACATAACTTCTGAGTGGTCACTGGAGCAACCGTGTCATTTTCCTGCTTCTTCTGGCAGAACCGGTGACAAGTGATATCTCTAATTCTGAGTTTATTAAGAAGTGTCATTGTCTCATGTTAGAAACCTCTCTGGGGGGTTTGGTGCTGTTCTCTCAGGTTGATTATTGGAGATTTATGTCCCGAAATGCCAAACTGGATTTTTAATCTATCATTAAAGCAGATTATCAGAAGCAAAAAGGCCGAGATTTAACACACCGTTTTTTTTCCTGCCCAAGACGAACAGCAAAAACTGCAATGTATTTCCCCACGTTCACAGTAAACATGATATATTCATGAATAGGCTTTTCCTCTCTCACTGAATAATTATGGGTTCCTTCTTACTAAAAACAAATTATTTTTATTTTCCCTTAAGAAGACTATGATTAATTGTACAAAATTACACTTGTCTTTAATTGAATAGATTTACTTCTTTCCTCTGGATTAGTGAGATGATATATGTTATTAACTAGCTTGGGAAATGCCAAAAAGGAAATCTTGCTCTTCAGGACAAAAGCTGGGTTGGTAACAGTGACTATGGAACTACACGCAGGGTCAACATGTTTCATTTCTTTATTAAAATGACCAATGGCAAACTTCCCAGTGTCGTTGTGTCTTACTGTTCTAATTCTAATTCATTAGAAGTGCATTGCTATCACCCAGATCTCACCTAAGAGGACACCAGTCTTGGAAACTTTCCTAGAAAAGCAAAAAAAAGGAAAGCCCAGAGGGCTGAGGTTTTGAAAGATAGATCCATAAGGCAGGATGTCTCAACCTTAGCGCCATTAACATTTTTGGCTAAATAATTTCCTTTTTATCATAGGTTGCTGTATTGTGTGTTGTGGGGTATTTACCAGCATCTATCCACCAGATATTCAGAGTTTACACATTCCCAGTTGTTACAACCAATGATAACGTCCTGACATTGCCAAATGTCCCCTGGTGGACAAACTTGCCTCTGGTTGAGAACCTCTGCCCTCAATAGTAGTAATTCTTCCCAGTCCCAGACATGGAAGACATTGTACTTGCTTCTGCTAGTTTCTCTCTAATTTCTACAATCTTGTTCCACTAATAGAAACTCTAGATGATCATATGTCCTTCTAGAATAAAGACCATACTTCCCAACCTCCCTTGCAGCTAAGTGGAGAAATGTTGCTACAGTTAGATTACTAGAATGGAAGGGACAATTGTGTGGGAAACTTCCTGGTCATGTCCATAAGAACAAGGGAGTATTTCCTCCTATTCTGCTTTCCTCCTTCTTTCTGGCTAGGTTTAAACCTGATGGCAAGAATCTGCATTAGTCTATTTTGTGTTGCTATGTCAAAATACCGGAGGCTAAGTAACTTGTGAAGAAAAGGGATTTATTTAGTTAAAAATTTTGGATGGTCAAGAGCATGGTACTTCCTTCTGCTCAACTCAATAAAGGATTTATGGCAGATGGCATTACAATAGCAGAAGTGTGTGTAAAAAGGGGAGATTATATGGTAAGACAGGAAGCCAGAATTTAGGGACAGGCCAAACCTCTCTCAAGAACCAACTAGAGTCTGATGACGACTATATTAATTCCTTTAAAGAGCAGGGCTCTCTATGACCTTTCAATAACATCTAACTCTTGAAGATTCTATCATCTCATACATTGCTGAGGACCAAACTCCCAACATATAGCCTCTGGTGGACACACTTGAACTATATTCAAACCATAAAAGAGCTAAATAGCCATATAGACACAGATATTGGAGACATGTGAGTATGGTAGAACAGCAATATAAAAGGGAACTGGATGTTTGGTATGGTAGAGGTGCCATATCAGCACTAAGCTATGGAGGGTTATGTTAGGTTTTTTTTTTTAATAATTATCCCATACCTATCATATAGATGATAGGTATGGGATAATTATTAAAAATATTTATTTATTTATTTATTTTAAGTTGTGGATGGACATAATACCTTTACTTTACTTATATATATGTGGTGTTAAGGATAGAACTCAGTGCCTCACATTTACTAAGCAAATACTTTACCACTGAGCTACAACTCTAGCCTGTTGTTAGGGTTTCTGCAACAATTGTATGCTTGACCCAAGCAGTGTTTCAGGACCCTCTCTCTACAGTGTTCCAACTATGAGGGGACCTGTTTTCTGTTGCATAACAATATATCTTTTTTATAAAGCAGAGAAGTTACTTAACTCACTGTTTTGGAGATTCAAGAGCACGGCACCAGCATCTGCTTGGCTCTGGTGAGGGCCTCCTGACTACATCATGACATGGTGGATGACTTCATGGTAGAACTGAGAGAGAGATCACCTGGCAAGACAGGAACCTAGAGCAATTCACAGGCCAGGCTTGTTCTTTTTATAACAACTTGTTCTTCCAGAAACTAACCCAGGGTCCCAATAAGAACTACATAAATGCCCTCCCAAGGGCACCCTTCCCCCAGTGACCTACCCCCTTCCACTAGGCCCTTCCAGTGGGCCCTGCCTTGTAAAGATTCCACCACCTTGACACTGCCACACAGAGATCAGCATCTAACACACAGACCTGTGGGGGATGCACTCAAGCCATCTTCAAACCATAGCAAGATCCAAGACGGTGTCCTGGGCGACATGACAAAAACAGAAGACTGTGTTCCTGGGACAACACTTTCCCTCTTTATACAAACCTGGCCTTTCTCCTTCTCTCTTCCTGAAGGAATGTGGACATAATTACTGAAGCTGCAGCAATCATCATCTTTGAACTTCTGCTGTTGCTGATTTCTGAATATCTTGTTTTATGTGAAAAATAGCCCCGTGTGCTTAAACTACCATAGTTGGGTTTTCTGTCACTTGCAGACATTGCTAACTGATTCATGGCTACTGGCTGATAAGGCCCAGGGAAATTTATTATAATAATTGCTGTGAGCCATCCTAAAATGATGCTCTGAGGCTCATACACAAGCCAAATATCTCTTTTCGCACAGGTTGCTGAGCTGTGTCACTTCTTAACATTTTTTTAAAATATTTTTTTAGTTGTGATGAAAACAATACCTTCATTTATTTATGTATTGTATGTGGCCCCAAGGATTGAACACAGTGCCTCACACATACTAGGCAAACGCTCTACAACTGAGTCACAACCCCAGCCCCTTAACAATGTTTTGATATTCATTTACCTCTCAAAAAATTTGGTAGTGGCAAAGATGCAGGAAAAACTAGATCTCTCCTACACCCCTGGTAGAAATATAAGATGTACAGCCACCCTGTAAAGTTGTTTGGCAGTTTCTTATAAAACTAAATAAACACTTTCTATACAACCTAGCAATCATTTGTTCTTGCGCATTTATGACAGGAACATTCACACACAAAATAAATCTGTGAACACTGAGTGTTCATGGCACCTTTGTAACAACAAAAACCTGAGCAGAACCTAGACTTCTCTCAAAGCATGCATGGTTAAATGGGCGCTGGTGTATCTACACAGTGGAATGAACTACTCATCCATAAAAAAGAGTGAACTGCTGACACGCGTAACAACCCGGATGGATCTCAAGGGCATTGTGCCTAGTGAAAAAAGTCAATCTCAAAAGTTTCCATACTCTTTAATCTATTTTCTGTTGTTCCTTTGCCCATTTATTGATTGGGTTTTTTTTTTGTTTGGTTTGGTTTTGGTTTTTTTGGTGTTAAGTTTTTGAGTTTTTTATAATATCCCAGAGATTAATGCTCTCTCTGAGGTGTGCATGGTAAAGATTGTCTCCCATTCTGCAGGCTTTTCCTTCACATTTTTGATTGTTTCTTTTGCTGTAAAGAAGCTTCTTAGTTTGATGCCATCCCATTTATTGTTGCACTTCAGGAGTCTTGTTAAGGAAGTCGTTTCCTAAACCAACAACACATGAACTTCTGGGGGGACACATTTAAGCCATAGCATATTACAGATAGCATGTTATAGATAGTACAGTTCCATCTATAACATCCTGGATGTGACAGAAGTATGGAACTAGAGAACAGAGTAATGGTTGCCATATGCTATTGGGAGGGGAGGGAAGGAGGATGTGAATATGATGGGGTAGAGAAAAAAGTTATTTTGTGGTTATGGTACAATTTGTGTGTGTGGGGGGGGGGAGAGGGTTGGGGATTCCTCAGCCCTAATTCGTATTTTATTTGGAGACAGGGTCTCTTTTTTTGGTGGTGGTGGGGTACCAGGGATTAAACTCAGGGGCACTTGGCCACTGAGCCACATCCCCAGCCCTATTTTGTATTTTATTTAGAGACAGGGTCTCACAGAGTTGCTTATGCTTCGCTAAATTGCTGAGGCTGGCTTTGAACTCTCAATCCTCCTGCCTCAGCCTCCAGGGCTGCTGGGATTACAGGCATGCGCCAAGATGCCCAGCAGTGATGACATCTTTCTGTATCTTACAGGTGGTGAACTATAAACACACACACACACACACACACACACACACACACAGATGAGGATATGTGAAACCTGAGTAAGATCTCCATGGTCTAGGTAACAGTGTTATCCTAGACATTTTACTGGTGTTAATATTGGACTACCGTTACATGAGATGTCACCATTGGAGGAAGGCAGGTGAAGAGCATATACAATTCTATACCTTACGTTTACAACTTTCTGTTAGTCTATAATTATTTCAGAAGAAAGAATTTTATAAGTCAGCCTTAATAATCAGAAAAAGAGGTATCTTTTCTAAGGGAGATCTACATTCATTTTTCTTAAAATTTCTCATATAGTCTTTAAACTGGGAAGATTTTTGGCTTTATAATGTGGCATAAGTCTAGAAAGCAGAGAAAACTAAGGTGGTGTGAGTGGGGAAGAAAACAAGGAAGAATAGATATCCTTTGGACTTAAAGATTAATGATCATGAAATAGCAAAAATATTTTCACAAAATTGGACTTAACAGTCTTATCCAAGCATACTTAATGGTCAAGAAATAAATAACATATAAATACAATGTAGACATGAAGCCTGTAATACCAGCGGCTTGGGAGGCTGAGGGAGGGGGATCACAAGTTCAAAGTCAGCCTCAACAACTCAGCGAGACCCTGTCTCAAACTAAGACATAACAAGGGTTGGGGAGGTGGCTCAGTGGTTAAGCACTGCTGGTACAAAAATTAATTAATCAATTAATTAATTAATTTAATTGGGGGACACTCCTGATGCAATTACTCTTTCTATACCGAATAAAGACTGTCACCCACCACACAACTAGTCAGGTCTCTTGTCTCTTGGGAAAAAAGATGAAAGTAACAAATTGAGACTATGAAGCAAGCTACAGAAACACTGTATGCACTTTTCCCAGAAAAACAGATTGTACATATTCACAAATAGAGCAGGAAATGAATGCAAAATTCTTACCAAACTTTGAGAAGAATAAAAGAAAGCTGACCATGGAGTCCCCCAGGGTTGCCTCCGATGAGGTAGGAGTATGACTGACTGTGACCTTGATTGTTAGCACAATCCTCATCTCCTTCTAGAGGGGATAATAAATGGTCAGGTTTTACTTTTTTTGAGGCTGTCATCCGGTTGTTCACAGACACAGCTGCAGATGAGGGGCCAAAATCCCAATATCGAGTAAAAGGGGAGTCCAGATGGCTAAAACTTTGGGAAAAAATTACTGCCACCAAAGCAAGTGTGAGTCTTACATAAATGTCTTCTAGCATTATCTTGGGAAGAACACGAAGATCCAGCAGAAAACTCATTGCAGTCTCCTGGTGTCCTGAAGTTTCAGACTTTCATTGCTTATTCATAAGAACCAAATAAGCCAGCAGGGAAGGGGTGATCTGGGACTTTGGCAAAGCCCTACTATATTCAGGAACTCTTGTGGTTTTTTAGTTCTACCTGTGACCTCTGGCAGTATGCAGACTTGTTGACATGGGAAATCTTCTGGAAGCACTAAATGGATTATGCAAATGGGAAAATCATAGGTGTCTTCTGAAAGTGGCCTACAATGTCACATGCACATCAAAACCATGGCAAATATGGGCTGTAAAATGAATACTTGAGTCAGTGGAATTGGACATCAACTCTAATTTCCATTCTTATTTATTAACTTGGGATTAAAATATTATTAAACTCAAATTTCAACAATCATTTTTAGAGAATTTAAGAAATAAAATGTAAAAGGCTAGAGGATAAAACATTACCACTATGTGAGATTTCTTGCCAGGATTAAACCTTTGGAATTGGAAAGGTGTCATTTGGGGGATTTTGTTTATTTGGCATCACATTGGCAGAAGAGCTGCATTTTTTTCTAAAAAGCAAAAAAACTGAATTATGGCATCAATTTAAGGACCCAAGGTATCCAACTGGGAGGAGAGACTAGACTGGGGACGACTGTAATTATGACCATATTTCATATTGTACAAACTGGTCAATTCCTTTATCTTTAACAGTGGCTGCAGAAAATGTCAAAGCTCAATTTTTTTCCCCTCCTTAACTCTTTTTTTTTTTTTCCCTGCTGTGTAACTCACATCCTACAGTAACTCCTGGGTGACTTGAAAGCCTTTCCAGGACATCAATTCCCAAGACTCAATTTTCTCTATCAGATTGTTGCAAATAAATCTCATTTTATATCTCGGCTCATAACAGCAGTGAAAATGCTTTACTGTGTCTCTGCTTCCTATTGCTGTGTTTAACGCTACAGCTGAGGACTTGATCATCCCGCCAAGAGCCACTGAAGATGGGAATGTGCTGTCCCTGCCCCCATCCCTCTGCTCCCAGTAACAATTGAGCATTAAGGTAGTAAATCACCATCATAATTGTCTAGATAGATCCAGTCAACTGGCTTAATGAGACAGGAAGTAGGTTGCTGGGGAAGAGGAATGACATTTTAACAAGACAACTCACATCAAACTGTAATTTATCCTTCCCAGCACATTTAATTTTTCTGGAAAATTATCAGAAGCAAAATTGCCATTTGGAAGATGCCAGGCCCTGCTTACCCTTTTCAAGATACTTCATTAAGTCAGCAGAATCACAAGAAACCTTCTTAAGATACTTGAAAAATCTCTGCTAGCACAATGCCAGCTCTCTGTTCTCTCTCATTTCTGGTGGGTACCATAGCATTTGAGTTTTAAAATATTCTCTTTGGGATGACACAAATTCCATACAGTACTGCTTTTTTCATTTTGTAAGTTCTGGACTTGCATTTCTACCTCCTCCTGAGAAGGAACTGACAGGACCTGAGCTTTCTGTT
The DNA here is from genome assembly GCF_964194105.1 of Spermophilus citellus. NCBI lineage: Eukaryota > Metazoa > Chordata > Mammalia > Rodentia > Sciuridae > Spermophilus > Spermophilus citellus. The sequence continues at coordinate 65,758,152 of NC_138196.1, read as the reverse complement.
CACTACCTCCTAAGTATCCCTGCATCTATGGCATCCCAGAGTCTGATGGAGGCTGTGTTCAGAGTGGGAACTTAAGGGCTAATCAAGGGATTGTCCACGCAGTAGTTTCTGCAGGCATCTGGAGGTGGGGAGGTGGGGATTGGTCACCCTTGAGGGCAGACATGGAAAGAAGCTGCCACATGGAAGTTCCACGGTGGCCATGCGCCTTCCTCCGTGCTCAGCCGCTTTGCATTGTTTGACCTTGCTGCAGAAAATGAAGATGAAGTCCCAAGTGCTTCTCTTACAGCTCCCCGGAGCTTTTGATTGAAATGCTCTTTGCGTTCTCTGTTTCAGCCTGAACCGAGCCAGTCGGCTGTCCCAGTAGCGCTGGGTTTCCTCCATGCCTGCCCATTTTCCTTGTCCTTCTGACTCTCTTTTCTTCTTTTCCTCCACCTTAACTGATTCGGGTCCCTCTTGTCTTTTCCTCTCCCTCCCTTTCTTCCTCCCTTCCCCTTTCAGGTGTCTCCGCTTCACAGAGACCCCTTCCTCTTGCTCTCTAAGTCGCCTGCAGTCTCTTGATTGAGTCCTAAAACAGGTAATTCACATGAATATTTTAGTCAGAATTTTGTTGCTAAGGAAAGCCTGTCGTGTTTCTGCTGTGCTGTTGAGGAGACTGAAAGGAACGACTCCTCTGTGGCTTACACGGGAACAGGCGCACTCCCTGAAGCCTTTGCTTTGAGCAAGAGGCAGCCTCTGTAGTGGTACAGCCCTGTCAGCATCCTGAAAAAAAAAAGAGTACTCTGCTCAACACACCTGCTCCCTATTTCAGTTACACAAACCCATTTCCACTTTATTTGCTCATGATTTTGACAAAAAAAAAAAAAAAATCTAACAACACAAAAGCAGATAGATTAAACAGTGACCTATCAGGCTTACCTTTGTTGATTTACTCTTCATGACTATCTGTGTTCCCAATTTACACCTGTGAAGCAGAGGCACAGATGAGGCACATACTTGCCCAGTGACACACAGCTGATCTGTGTCAGAGCCAGGAATGGGAAACTAGGCAGGCTGTCTCCAGCTCCTGGCCAGAATCACTGCTCACTGGCTCTGTAAGTGTATGTGCATAGGACTTAGATTGGAGGGCTTTTAAAGCATGAACGCCATATCACTGTCTATAACATTTTTAAATCATTTCTAAGGGAGATGGGAAATGGGTGCTTAATGGATATGGATTCCTTTTTGGAATGCTGAAAATGTCTTAGAACTAGACAGAGGTGATGGTTGCACAACATTGTGAATGAATGAATGAAATGTTACTGAACTGTATACTTTAACACAATGGGGTCTGGCATGATGGCATTGGCCTGTAATCCCAGCAACTCAAGAGGTTGAGGTGGGAAAACCATCAGTTCAAGGACAAGCTGGGCAAGGTGTTTCAAAATAAAAATGTGGAGACCCTGTTTCAAAAAAATAAAAATAAAAAGGACTGAGGATGTAGCTCAGTGGTAGGTAGAGTGCCCCTTGATTTATTCAGTCCCCAGTAATGCCAAAATTAAGAAAGAAGAAAAAAATGTAATGGTTAATTTTATGTTATGTGAATTTTACCTTAATATTAAAAAATCAATTCCCATTGTCTTGGAGATGTTTCCATATTCTTATATAACAATTTAATCAATCCCATGTTTAAGGACAATGAGTTGTTTGCCAGTTTTTGCTGTTACAAATAATGCGTGTGTGTGTGGGTGCGTGTGTGTGTGTGGGTGTGTGTGTGTGTGTGTGTGTGTGTGTGGTGTTAGGTGTTGAGCCCAGGACCTTGTGCATACTAGGAAAGCACTCTACCACTGAGCTATATCCCCAGCCCTATAGTTCTACTTTGTACACATGTATGACTGTTTTTATGGGGCAGATTCCTTGAAGTGAAATTATTGCATGATGGCAGGGCGTGCCAATTTTTTGTTTTGATAGATACTGTGCATTTTCTTCCAAAAAGGATGTGCCAGTGTAGACACTTATGTTAAAATCATCAATGGAAATAGATTTCTGTATTGAAAGTGGCTTTCTCTTCTTCTATTGTGTGTTGATCTGTACGACCATATATTAAAGTATGATGCAGACTTTGAAAGGCCAAGCCAGTCTCATTCTGTCACTCAGACATTGGGGAGGCTTACTGTGGTTCCTGTGCCCAACCCTCCTTACAGTGTTAGAGACCCCTCTGCTTCCAGATCCTACCTCCACACATTCCATCTCTGTCTCACTCCTAGGGGACCATCTTCCAAAAAAATCTGTTCCTGGATTTTTGACAGTTTCAGTCTATTCTTGAAGATGTATTGAGCCATAGAGAGTGGTCACCTCCTGTGGTACGGGGCACTCAATCATTTCACAGGCCCCTCTCGGGGCCACCTTCTAGATCCTTCTTTCTTTTCTTTCAAGTCCCATCCCTAGTTAGGTAAAGTCACTCCACCCTGGCCTCTGAAAACTGGACCTTGGCCAAAGCTGGAAGAATCAGCTCCTACTGACAGGGGCTGGGAGAGGCCATTTCCTCAAAGATGGGCAACTTCTTAGGAGGAATTTTCACAGCAGCTGCTAAAAATACACAATATTGCAAGCCCCATACCAAAATGTATAAAATCTTTTACCCTAAAGAAGAACATGGGGCTGGGGTTGTGGCTCAGTGGTAGAGCACTTGTCTAGCAGGTGTGAGGCACTGGGTTCCATTCTCAGCACCACATAGAATAAATGAATAAAATAAAGGTCCGTTAACATCTAAAATAAAAAATAAAAAATAAAGAAAGAAAGAGTGAGCTGTGAAAGAAAGTGTTCACCACCTCCCCCCTCAGACGCGCCTTTCCCATACCTTCCTCCTCCCACACAGTGCAGCAGAGATCCGCTCCAGCTCTGAACACTGGGTCTCCGTAATTAACTCCCTGTCAGACTGTCCTTCGTCAGTTTCATAACACCATTCTGGCATAAATATGCCTAATCGCTCTCAGCAGGTAAATGAGAAAATTGCTCTCCTTTGCTCTTGGCCTTGGTGCCCTCCCTGCTCTCTGCCCACCCCTGGTAACACCCCCACTCACTGGAAGGAAGCTCAGGGTTCATTCTTCTCAGGTCTCTGGAAGATTCTGCCCCAGTCACCTTGTCCCACTGTTCACATTGCCCTAAGGATTTAGTCAGTAAAGCAACAGGGATTAAAAAAAAAAAAAAAAAAAGTCTCTATTCCATATTCCACTTTAGGAAATTTGGCATCTTAGTTCTTGCCTTTTTACTCAGTAGGAAAAGTTTTTTTTTTTTTTCTTTGACAGAAAATACCCCATGAAGCATAATCTCTGGCAGAGTCTTGCAAAACTAATGTCTTCCAAGAATCCAATTATTCAGGCTTTCAATGACTTGAAATCTTTAACTTTCAAGGGTTTGAATTTACTCCACGGGGGCAAGCATCCATAAAAAATGAAAGGCTGGAAGGAGTGAGAGTTTTCCTAAGGGACAGTAGACACCTGTTACACTTGAGTCCCTGGAAGCACAAAGGCTGTCTTCTAATTTTCTGAGAGCTAATTGTTCCAAAGCCCAGAGGGACCCTCTGCATAATCTATTTCTGCAGAGACTTCATTTCCTGCTAGGAATAGCCCTCTTCTTTCTTTTCTTTTCTTTTTTCAGGTAAGCTTAACCCACTTAATTCCTTTTAATTCTTTAACGAAGTTCTAGTTTTCCATATGGATTGTCACTTTTTAAAAAAATATTTTTTTTAGTTGTAAATGGACACATTGCCTTTATTTTTATTTATTTATATGTGGTGCTGAGGATCGAACCCAGTGCCTCACCCATGCTCGGCAAGCACTCTACCACTAGGCCACAACCACAGCCCCAGGACTGTCACCTTTTTACACATATTTTCTACTTCTTTTCTGTAAACATTGACTACATTGTCCAACTGGCTTCACTTGAGCTGTGCCTACACAATATCCAAAACCAAAACAAATGAAAAGCCAGAACAAGAACAGTTGATGGATTTAATCATCAACCCACAGTTAAGCAATTGCTTTACAGAACTAGCTAGAATTTGGTTAATGTGATTTGCTGATTCACTTAAAACCATCCAACCATATAGATAGCCACGTTTCAGAGACTCTTCCAAATCATTTCTGTGTTCTTTTAGAAGTAAGTAGAAACAAGTGTCCTCCGAATTTGGGGGTGGAGGGGATTCTGCTGACTCCTGATGAATGTCACGTGGCTAAGAAGTATGCAAAGAGGCAATGCAGTCACGTGTCATCCAGAATCAAGGAACTCATCTAAGAAGAACAGGTAACTTCACTGTGCAGTAAGGAATCTCAGGAAATACAAATACCCAAGCTACTGAGGAATTTTTAGTTTACTGTGTTGGAAATTGTACAGTTGCAGGCTCATATTTATGAATTTTCAATGGATTTAATTTTCAGTTTTTTAAAGCACGGTGAAATATACAAGTTAATTTCTGAGTCTGCTCTCAGAGGCCTTCTTGATGATCCTGAATAAAAAATTAGTTGCAAACTTCCATTCTGGGCAGCAGCAGGACTCACATGGGGGTTCCATATCAATGCATAACCAGGCTTTTCATTTAAATTCTGAAAGATTTTATTCCAGCAGTGCCCTGGTCTGACAGAACTGTATTTGAATCTCTTCTAATCCACTTGCTACAAGCTTCAATGGGGGGGGCAGATAGTCCAGTGTGCAATGGCTGAAGTGAAATAGCCTCATCTCTGCTATTTCCATCCTACTACTGACCCCCAAACCAAGACATACTCAAACATGCCTTTGAGTTCATGTATGCATACACACACCTCATTTTAAAATTACAAGCGCTTGTTAACATGTGTCAAACCTTGGGTTCAACCCCCTGGTACCTCAAAAACAAAACAAACCAAAAAATTATGTTATGAAGTTGGTAACTTCTAAAATTAAAAGTTCACCTTCTTCACAGCCTTCTGTCGTTAATTTCACCCCTTTCGTGGATTTTCAAATGCAAACAATCATCAGAGCATTTGAATAGGAGAGAGGCATTAAAATTTGTCAGATATGATAATATACAATCCTTTAAACATCCCACTAAGATCAAAAATGCCCATCTATCTGCACTCCTGTTTCCCCCTCTAAAAAATGAAGGCAACTGTATCTGCCAGCAGTTCGAGAAAGATGAATAGGATCATGTTTTCCAAGTCTCTTTAAGCTTCACTGTACAATAGTGCCAGCAAAGAACAAAGTATCATTTTCCTTCGGGCGGAATAATTAAAACAAAATCTCATGAGTCCCATCTGTATGCATGTCTCTCAAATTGATCATGCAGTGATTTTTAAGAACAGAGCAGCTCTGTGTCATTTATTTATGATCACTTTTCATTGTTACAGAGGAGCTTTCATACACATCACCTTTGGGCTCTGGGGGACCCTTTGCATTCATTAGGGAAGGGAAACAGTCTTTCTTTCAAATAAGCAATTTGATTGCTTCAGGAATAGGTCTGTAATTACTGGAGCGCTGGGATATGTTATTGTTAATAAGATAAAGAAACCAGGCTTTCTCCAAATCAGAGGGGGTTCAGCCTCTTCTTCCAGACACTGTAATTAAAATGGGGTGGCAATAGTTTCTCATGCCCCATGACAGGGCTTGCACTAGGCTGCATGCACCAGGTCACCAGCACTTCCTCTATCTTTTTTTTTTTTATATGAAATAGGGTGACCGGAGTCGAATAGTGAAAGTGGTCCCATATAATATCTGAAATTCATATATACAGTGGGAAGGTCAAAGTCCTTGGGTTTGTGATTTATATCTAATTTTGAAATATTATAAGAGCCTTAACTGTGGAAGCCTGACAAGCTTTTAGAACTTAACATTTTTTTATCCAGAGGCTATAGCAGATTCTAATTGGGTGATCAAATTCAAGAGGATTGAAGACTTTAAATTCAACAGAAAGAAATTTGTGGACTATTAGCAATGGGTTACATAGGAGTTTTTTGTTGTTGTTTTTTTTTTTTTTGGGGGGGGGGGGCTTTCATTTTATCACTCCTTTCAATCCTTTGTGCATTCAGGCAGTTTGCTCCACAAACATTATTGATTTCCTGTTCCATCCAGCAAAGTGCTTGGCTGCAGGGCGAAGGGGTCCTTACTCTTGAGAAACTCATCTAATGATCTGCTTCCCACCCCTGCTTCTGCTCGTTCTACTTGGGTTGTTAGGCTTTCACTTTCCTTCATTCCTGCCTTTCTCATGCATATTTAAAGCCTTTGGCCATTTTGAGGGCAAATTTTTTCCCAGTCTTATAAAGTTACCAGAATATAAACCAGAAGGAGATGTTGCACTGGAATAAGGAGGTTTATTCCCCCTGCCCTTACCCTGTTGCTACCCATTTAAAAACCAGAAATATCACCCTTATCATCAAAGAAGGTGCAGTTTGGTGGCATTGTACATGTGACCAGTGCTAGGAGAGCAGTTCTGTTTGGTTGTACTTGGTGGAGATAACTTCAGTAAAGGGCAATGCAAACAATTTTTTAGGATGTCATGGACACCTGGGGAAGCTTTTTTTCATTTTGGAGAAGACCTGCTGGAATGTGAGTATTTGAAATTGTTTTTCAGACAGCTGATTCTTCTGTCAATACCTCAGGGAAACTCTTTCCTAATAGAAGAAAAGTCAGTTTGGGAGTAGAAAGAGGAGTGTCCCTGGGTGGGCAGAACGGATGCCACTAACCCTGCCGTTTAAAGATGATGCTGGGGCCGCTATGATAGAAGGGGAATGCACTTAAATTATTTAAGTGCTGCAAGACTTTGGGAAGAAAGTCTAGAAATCCAGGGGAAACAAAGAAATGATCTATCGATATTACATGACAAAACAGTATGATCTGTGTTTCCTGACATGGCAACTAAATTATACGACATGCGATGGAGCTTAGATTCCTAGAACAGAAGGAAGCTACGGGGCATGAATCTGTGATGTCATTAGCCTGTACCTGTTCATCCATTTATCTGAGCTAACTAGTCATAAATGCCCATGTGGATCATGTAATAAGATTCATACGTAATTACCTCAGCTTTCTACTTGCAACCAAATATCCTCTGGTTACAGAGAATACTTAGCAAGCTAATTAGTGGCATTCATTACCCTCCTCCCAGTCCCACAAGAATGATTCATAATAAATCCTCAGTAATCCAAATCTGAGGGCTCTGCTTGATTTGGAACAAAAGGAAGACAGAACTGGAAAGATGACATCATGGGAGGGGGCTCTGCAGCCTGTTGCAGACCAGCCAGAGAGGGGCATTGACTAGACACCTGTTGGAACAATGCTCAGGACTTGTTGGGCCTCATCTTTAAACTCTCGGTGCCTGTGCCCCTCTGCTCCTTTGTTTTCTCCTACAAATGCCATCAACAGAAATCCACTGCCATGGTAGCGGCAGTTTCCATCAGCTCTCTTTCAAAACGCATCCCGATAGATCCCAGAGCTCAGGGTGCCTCATCAGCTTCACTTGTCTTCAACGTGTCTGCAAGCCACAGCCATCTCATCCTTGCCTCTGGTGTGGTCTCTAACTGCTCTTCTGTCTCCACAGAGTGTTCTTTTAAAATTGGAAATTATATGTCACCACCCTGTTTATAAATCCAAATTCCTTTCTGGGGCCTTCGAGGACCTAAGTGACTTGGGCTCTGCCTGTACCCACTTCCCTCTCCTGATGCTACTCTCCTTTTTTTCTCCTCTTCCTGGAACCTGTCAAGCTTACTCTGGCCTCAGAGCCTTGGCACTGGCTTTTCCTTTGGTCTGAACACTTCTTCCCTGGAACTCTCCAGAGCTGGCTACTCTCATCATCTAAGTCTGGTCTCTGATGTCTCCTCCTCAGATGGCTTCCCTGGCATTTCAGCTAAAGTAAATCACCTATTTCCCATCACCCCACAGCTCCCACACTGATTTGTTCCTCCTAATACACCTTTCCATGAAGTCATCATATTAACATGCTCATTGTCTTGTTCACTCTTATGTCCTTAGCATCTAGCACACAGCAAGTAAAAAAAGTAGAGAAAAAGCATTCAATCTAGCCAAGATTTCAATTATAGAAATCAATTAATGTAGGAGTTTCTTACTATAGGTATTTCTCCTATAAAATGCAAGGTGACAGCTCTAGGTTGTAGTTGAATTTGTTAAGTTTTGGAATTGAGGTTTGCCGTGAAGGTAATTGTCCTAGAGAAGCAACTTGTATTACCTTGATGAGACAACAACATTGACTTCTCCTTGTTAACATTGCAAGATTGATCAGTCAGGAATGCTTCTGACTACACACAGGAGCTGTACCTGACTATAGCTTAAATTAACAGAGTCATTCTGGCTATCTATACTTTGTAACAAAACAGGGCTACTTTGTGGCTTTAGGGAAAAAAAATTCCTTTTGCTTACAAATCCGCATTTTGATCAGGCTCAAAGAGAGTTCATCTGGAATCTCCACTTTGCATCAGCTGGAAGGGGCTTGCAACCACCCACATGTAAAAGTTCATTCGCCCACTTATCTGCAATCAAGGAAGATTCCAATATCCAGGGACTGGCATAGCAGGACTCCTTGGACATCTTTCTTGGGCTTCTTTATGTGTTCTTTCAAGAACGTGGCTATTTCTTTTTGTTAGAAGTAACAAGCTGAAGCTGATCTATAATTAAGTCGAAGAGAATTGGACTTTTTCTTTTGATGGGAAGAGCATCAAAGAATTTGTGGATCTGTTTTAAGATTACCATAAGAAGTTTATTTTTTCAGACACAAGAAGAATGAAGATAGCTATCCCAAGGCTATTGCAGTGGCTCAACAATGTTAGCAAAGTCCTAGACTCTTTCAACCTTTCCCCTCCACTTCTTTAGGGTCTTGGCTTCTCATGCTATGTGCCTATAGGGGCTGCCACCCTTGGGGCATTGCATCCAGATTCTTATCAGGATGAAGGCAGAATGTCATTTGCTCTTCACTCTCCAGTCTCCTATAAAACATGCAGTTGACTTCCTCTTAGATTTAATTGTCTGGAATTGTGTCAAGATGGTTCTGTCAGGAGCTCAGCTGAGCTGGGAGAGGGGGCTGAGCTGTCAGGTGTCAGAGAAGCAACAATGAAGCAACAACAAAGCAAAACGAAAGTGACAGTGAAGCCTTCAATCACTTATTGCAATGAAAGGCCCACTCTCCCATTTCATTTTCCCACTTGGATTGATGCATCCACCCAGGTCAAGAGTCAGGTGGACCAGCACAGGTATGGGTGTGTCTCATTCTTAAGGGGACTATTAGGGGGGGAAAAAAAAGCTACTATGGTTTAATGAGTTTTATGGTCCTGAGACCCAGCAGAAAGGGAGATTGAGGGAGGTCTAAGAGAAGAAAAGTACTGAGTGGAGAAAAGTATCATTGAGGTTCCCTGAGGCCACTCAATGGAGGCTCCTGTACTAGGAATACAGATAGGCATGACCCACCAGGGGTCTTGGGGTCCTTGACTACACTGCCCTTCAGAGAGTGCAGTGCAATGGGAGGTGCACCAGGTTTGCTGTGGGGGACCCACTTTCTCCCATGCTAGGTGGATTGTAATCGCCTATGGTCAGACCTGAAAAGTCGCACATGAGTTTCTAGCCAGGAGCTGGACTCCTCAGGATTCCCCCTAGCCACAGGCCACAGTGGAAGTTGGGAAGTTCAGCATTTTTCTTTCTAGCATCTACAGCAAAGGAAGATAAGCGCAAAGGTGACGGGGAATGTATGTTGAATGAACAGATGGACATTATCTGTCAAGCACCATAAATTCCCAGAAAGAGTGTTCAATTTTGTTACAGATGTTTGGATGTTTGATGATTCCATTATAACTGTTTAATTTATTTTATGTTATATATGCATAGAATTGAGTAGGAACAGAGAAAAGTCAGGAAAGAGATTTAGGAAGGAAGAAATGGGAATGGCTATGGAGAAAAATGGGTCCCCTGAAGTCCTCAAGGATGGGAAAGGTGGTCTGAGACCTGGGACTACAGTATCTCAAACTATCAGCTTGATGTTGGTTTCTTTTTAAAATTTTATTTATCTACTTATTTTGTGGTGCTGGGAATTGAATCCAGCACCTTGCACATGTGAGGTAAGTGTTTTCCCACTACCCAGCCCTTTTTATCTTATTTTGAGACAAGGACTCACTAAGCCTTCCAGGCTGGCCTTAAACTTGAAATCCTCATCTCTCAACCTCCCAAACAGCTGGGATTCCAGGCGTGCACCACTATCCATGGTTGGTGTTGGTTTCATTTGACTTGCGTGGTCCAACAGTTCTCTGGTGCCCTGTCCCTTCAGCATCTCCCACCCACACTTTACCTTGTCTCACAGGATCACAAAATTGGCTCATCCGATTTGGGACAGTAGCAGAATAACTTGTCAGCATGAAAGAGTTATAATCCAAAAATGAATCTTGCAGTTTTCCAGACCCCTCTTGAAGCAGAAAGTTCTGAAAATGAACACATTCTAACTCCATAGGCTTATTTACCATCCCCTGTTTGGCTTTTAGTAGCTGCTATGATATCATGCTCACAGAAGGTAGGAAGGAAGAAAATGAAGGGAGGGAGGAATAGAGAAAAAATAGCCTGGCACAGTGGTGCATGCCTATAATCCCAGGGGCTCGGGAGGCTGAGGCAGGAGAACCTCAGGTTCAAAGCCAGCCTCAGCAATTTAGCAACTTTGTGAGATCTTGTCTTGAAATAAAAAAATAAAAAGGGCTGGGGAGGTGGCTCAGTGGTTAAGCTCCCTTGGGTTCAATCCCTGGTACTGAGAGAGAGAGAGGAGAAGAGGGAAGGGAAGGGACAAAGGAAGATGGAAAGGAAGGAAAGAAGTGGGGGGGGGAGAAAGGAAAGAAAAAGTCTTCCTGCTTAATTCATTTCTTTAACATTAATTTTTTTTTGCCAAAGTCAGAGATGAATTAGCAATTACTTGGCAGCCAATTAAAATTCATAGCAAGCTATTCTCTGACCCTGGGGTCAGAAACAAATTTCTTATAAACCTTAGGAGAGTCTCTCTCCTGGGTTTCTTTGAGGTGAGGAAAATTCATATCCTGCTCTCAAGTTCTCATTTCTTGTACAGGGTGGTGACTGGCTCTGTTCCCGGGGCATGGGTTGTGAAACCTAGAGATAACTCTTAATTCCCCACTCAGTGATTTCCCTGCAATTTGGAGAGAAGATCTGTGGTGACAGCTGCCAATAAGTGCTGCTCAGCTGCAATCTTCTGTACGTTGTGGATCATGAAGAGACATGAAGATGGGGTTAGAGTCAAGGCTATCTGTTTTCCACGGTTCTGAGAGTTGATCATTCTCCAGAGCTGACATTAGATAGGAGGCAGAAGGATACCGTCGCCAGGTGTTTCCCAGGTGTGAAAAAGATGCTATAGTTGAAGTGAGTCTTCCTTTCCAGGAGGCAGTAAAGCAACTTGTTTTGGATCTGCAAGTGAATCTATACGGATGGAAAACGATTTCACCATGCTTGGAACTTTCCATTCCAGCAGAATTAGAAAACTTTCAAATTCCTAGTGGTTGACAAATCTTTTTTGTTGATGGTTATTTCCCCAAGAGAGTTGTGGGGAGGGGGGGCACCAAAAAAAAAAAAAAAAACAAACAAATCAAAAAAACAGTCTTTGACCTTAAGTCATTAAAACAGTTGAATACATGCAAAGTGTCTCTTTATGTCTCTCTATTTATATAAGAGCAAACACTTTCCCACATGGAACATCTGTGAAGATAATATACTGTTTCTGACACTGTGCTGTCAAAGGGACAGAGGGGGGAAAAGATATAAAAAGAAATGCAAATATAGCTAGCTAGTTAGCCAAGAGGGCGAAGGGAGGGGAGACTTACATTAACCTGATCTTCACAGTTGCTAAAAACCTGACAAGGGAAATATGAATTTTAACTAACCGCTAAGACTCAATTGGTTATTCATGTGTGACCAAAAAAAAAAAAAAAAAAAGAACCAGGGAAACTTTAATTTTCTCCTTGTCAGTTTTAAACAGAGAGGCTGTCAATTCACCAAGTGCAGCTATTAAACATGTTACAGAAGGGAACCGTCCTACCAGCATCCAGTCTCAACATGACATCAAGCCCAAGACCGCTGTGCCATTACCCTTCAATTAAGTTTCAGTCTGCCCTGCCCTTATTCTGCCCCTGTTATGCGCTCTTGCTTTTATTGGGTAGCACTATGCTCCCTGGGCCTTGCCATCATCCTGTGTTTCCAGAAAGAGAAATGTGGAATGACATTGGCAGTTTTAATCAGCAGCCATTATGAACTCTTCCTGGGTCACTGTCTGGCACAATCAATGGAATTCTTTGGCCACGTGTGATTTTGCTGTGCTTCACTGGCTTGGTGCTGATTGAGTTCAAGTTAATTTTACAAAAACAAATATAAATACTATGTTTAAAAATGTTAACGCTAGGCACTAGAGTTCTGTGTCATGTACCGTGTTTTCAAATTTAAAAATTGCTTACAGAGCTGGGGTGGTGGCTCAGTGGTAGAGCATTTGCCTAGCATGTGTGAGGCCCTGGGTTCGAATCTCAGCAGCGCATATAAGTAAGTGAATGAAATAAAGGTTCATCAACATCTAAAAAAAAATATTTTTAAAAACTTTGCTGTCAAATAGGCGATGGGGGGGGCTTAGGAGCAAGGTCTGGGGTAGGGGCAGCAGGTGCCACTCCAGCCATGAAGGTGGCAAGAAGAAGCCCCTGAAACAGCCCCAGGGAGATGGATGAGGAAGATAAGGCTTTCAAAGAGAAACAAAAAGAGGAGCCGAAGAAACTAAAAGTGAAGGCTGCGGGAAACTGGCCACAGGTGCAATTAAGAAATCTGACCAAAAGTAAGCTGCTTCTTGTGCCTGAAATGACGGTGACCATGGATCCCATTCCTATTTAAACATCTTTTGTCACCTATAACTAGTCACAAGTGTTGTGTTGGAGTCTGTTGTAAATTTAAGAATAAAATTTGTTAAAAAAAAAAAAAACAGGTGAAGTGGTGCAGACCTATAATCCTCGTGACTCAGGAGGCTGAGGCAGGGGAATGGCAAGTTCAAGGCCAGCCTCAGCAATTTAGTGAGGCTCTAAGCAACTTAGCAAGATCCTCCCTCTACAAATCAATCAATCAATAAATAGGGCTGGGGATGCGGCTCAGTGGTTAAGCACCCCTGGGTTCAATCCCTGGTACCAAAAACAGGATAGATGAGGTAGTGCACACTTGGGAGGCTGAGGCAAGAGGATCACATATTCAAGACCAGCCTCAACAACTTAGTGAAGTCCTGAGCAACTTAGCCAGACCCTTTCTCAAAATTAAACAACAAAAAGGGCTGGGGATGTAGATTGGTGGTTAAGTGCCACTGGCTTCAATCCCCAGTCCAAAAAAAAAAAAAAAATACTATCAAACTATTTGCAAGTCAAATCATTAAGTCATAGACATCTCCAGAAAACCCTTGGGTGTTTGTTTAGTAACTGTGATACATATTTATGACTACAATTGCTATAATATTTCTTGCTTTGAAGAATATGAAATGTGCCAGGAGGTAAAGTGATACTGTAAAAAAAAAAGGTATGAAACTACTTAAGCCAGTGTTTAGGAAGGATCTCCTGGAGAATTGAGCAAAGATTAAAGTCAAAATTTCAGAATAAGACCAGAATAGGCCAGAATAAGTTTCCAGAGAAGCCACAGTTACAGGCAGAACCAATCCTAGCAGCATATAGATCCTAGTAAGGAGGCGGGATTTTTATTTTGATTGCCACAGGAAGCCATTGGAGGGTTTTCAACTGAATCATGATAGAATGCTCTGGCTACTGAACGGAAAACAGTCCCTGCAGAGCCAGAGTGGAAGCAAAGAGTCCAATTTGGAGGCTTTGCAGCAGCCTAGGGAAGCCATAATGTTGCCCTTCACAAAATGAACTTTCCATCTGATCAGGCTCATACTGAAATTCTGTTTGAGCCTTACATGAATGGAATGCCTACATGTGTTTGGTGTGACGATTTTCAATCATAAATTGCATCACCATATCCTGAGGGCCTCAGTGTTCTGCTGACCCATCGTTCAGAACTTGGGAAGGATTTACTCTGATCTACCTATTCTGAAGGATCCCCTTTGAAAACACCATCAGATATTGGAAAAATGTATGAAGGGCTAAACTCTGAGTCTGTGAATTGGAGAACTCACTAGTAAAAAAAAAAAAAAAAAAAACGGTACTTAGTTTACACCTTTGTTTACGGCTGTATCCCTACACACAGGCCTACGTACAAATATTTGTTGAAGGTGGTAATAAGTCAGCCTATTAAAAACTCAAAAAATACCAGTTAAACCTTAGTAGTACAGCATTCCAACCAATTGGAAGTGGCCTTGGAGAGACATCTGGTGTTTGAAGACTGTTTCCATGGAGAGGTAGGAATGGACCCCCAGCTACTCCAACCTCTGTGTGTCAGCATCCAAGACTTCTTGCTGATCACGACATCCTGAACTGCCTAAGGACAATTCCATCTCTTGCTAGTCACCATCCCTGCCCCCCAGCTCTCCTCCTCCAGGGAAACCCTGTAGACCAGCATCTTGCTCACGCACAGGACGCTCCCCATGGACACCAGCCCCCCAACCTGCTTCCCAGCTGGCTCTTCTTCCCACTCTGCACCAAAACAGGGGAGCCTTTTGTGGAAGCAATCAAGCCCTAAATCACTGTTTATATTTCTTGGAGTAAACTTAATGCTGAGAAAAGGTTCTGGAATGACTGCCCGGGGGACTGAAGCCCATCTGGAAACATGAATAATGTGAAATTTATCCCTCCATGGATTCCCCCACAAGACCAATTACAATATCATCCTTTCCGAGAATTTCTGCCAATTTTTTATGGGGTCACCAGAAAGTTATATGTTAAGTGAAAACTGCACAGATTTATACAGGGGACAGTGAACTGGTGGGGTGAGGAATGTAGAAGTAAACTACAGGAAACAGTGACGCTCCACAGATGGGAATGTGTGTGAACTTGGCTCTTCACCTCAGGAAGCGGAATGGATTTATTCATTTATCGAATGACTACTGTGTGCCAGGCCCTCTTCTAGGTACTGGGGTGAGGGCAATGAACACCCCCTGACATGGCCCTTATGAAGCTGGCATTTTAATGGCATGGAAAGATGGGCCATAAGCATTGGCACTAAAAATGGTGCCGAAAGTCTGAGCCATATGAAGGAATTGAGTTTCTTGCTTCTTGGTAGTTGAGATAGTTGTGCTGCCCTACCTCTTGAGAATGCGTGGTGGAATCGTATCCATTGTTTGGAAACTCTCAGGATGAAAGAGACTTGGCATTTATGAGTTCCCTCATACTTCTCTCCTTGAGCTGCAAAGTTCAATGGCGAGGTATTTGGCAGAAGGCCTTTTGCTGAAGCAATCACCTGACAACGTGAGTGGGGATCTGAGCCAGTCAGGGTCTAACTCAGCTGGAGCAGTTTGATTAGGTGATGAGCACACATTATCATAAAATTGCAGAGGGGCTGTAATTCACCACATCATGGCTAGAAATTATCCTCCTCTGAGGAAAAGTGTCCATGAAGGGTCATCTTCTTTACTGACGGTAGTCCTTAAAATTTCGTTTCCAAGGGATCATTTGACTGAAAGATTCCAGCTTCTCTCCTAGAAAATCAGAATGAGAAGGTCTGGGAAAAGGTCCAGGAATTCACATTTTACCACTGTCCCCACTGATTCTGTTGCAGGTGGCGCCACATTTGGAGAACTGCCACACCACAAAGGGTAAGAGAGAAGATAGGGGGTACAGACCTCCAATTCCCCTCCTCCAGATGCAAGAGCATGTTGGCCAGGATCCCTTTCTTGGAAGGGAAGGAGAAAAGGAAGCTGATAGGAATGGCTGATTAGAGCTTATTCCTTTCTCTCATGCACTCAAGCAAATATAGTTTAGCCACCACAGTGGACAAGGTACAGTTACCCACTAGTGGGAGGATATTACAATGCATAAGTACCAGTTACTGGACACTAGGGAGCTTGTAACAGATAAGAGAATGGAATTCATTGAGGCTGAGTTTGACTGGTACTGCACGATGCAGGGTGCTTTCTCAAACATCCTCTCATTTAGTCTTCTCACGTTATGCTTCCTCAACTTCTTCAGGTGTTTACCCAACTGTCTCTTTTGCAATGAAACCTTGCCGGATGATCCGAAGTCAACACATCAACAGCTGAACTCCTGACCCTTCCACAACCAATTCCTTCCCTTCTGAGATGTCTTCCACATCTCAGTAAATAGTAATTCCATTCTAATAGTTGCTCAAGCCAAAAATGGAATCAACTTTTCTATTGCACCCCAAATATGACCCGTTATAAGTCCCACTGGTTCTACCTTTAAAATACATTCAGAGTTCTGCCACTTCTTTCTTCCTCAATGGCTACCACTTTGGTCCAAGTCATCATTACCCTCTGCCTGAATTACTGCTATAGTCTCCCAACTGTTCTCCCAGTTTCTACCATAGTCTCTCTTCAGACTATTGCTGACACAGTACCCAGAGTGATTTTGTTAAAATACAAGTCTGAAAAGGTCATTCCTCTGCTCCAAACTGGTTTTCCATGTCACTCTGAATAAAAGCTAAAGTTCTCACAACAATCCACAGGGCTCTGTCCTGCCTTGCCACCGGGCACCTTTGAACTTGCTATTCCTGGAATTCCCTTCCTGCACTTGTTTATGTGGCTTGCTTCTGTCCTTCCTCCATGTCATTAATCAACCCTTGCTTGCTCACTAGGCTTAGCTGGCCTCTTTGTCTAATATTTTGTTACATCTACTCATTTCCTATACCTTCCTGTTTTATGCTAACATCTCCATATTTTCTATTTTTTTTGTCTTGTTTCTTATCTCTCTCCCCCAGCAGAATGTAAGCTTCATGAAGGCAAGGGTTTTTGTCCATTTTTCCCTGCTATGTCTTTGGAACATAGAACAGTGTCTGGTCTGTGGCAGGTTTTCAATGCTGTTAGTTTGAATAAATAAATGAGTTCAATAAAAAATAAATGAATAGATAAAATGTGGCAACCCCACACATATACCTTCTATTTTCCCTATTTTCTCCCTGGAATTTATCATCCACCAATATAGTCTAGAATATATATTGGTTCTATTTACTGCCCGCTTTCCCATATTAAAATGCAGGTGCTGTATGATCTGGGATTTCTGTCATATTCACAGGGTTATACTTATCATGCAGAAGAGTACCTGGCTTTTACACTTCATATTTATTGAATGAGTGAATGCTATTTTTATAGAGTTATATATGTGTGTCTGTGTTTTGTAGATATATATGTATGTTTTGTAGATTTATATATTTTGTATATATATATATATATATATATATATTACAGTATTGGGTCTCATGAATGCTAGGCAAACACTCTACCATTGAGCCACATCCTCAGCCCTAGATTAATATTTTTGTCATTAATATTTTGTAGATTAGGAGTTGACTTTTAGTATGATTAAATTTTACATGATCATTTATATGTAGCAGGGCCAGGGTTAGAATTTGGATCTGTGGGATTTGAAGTCTGTGCTTTTTATACTTTTCTAATTGAGAAGGCATTTGAACTAGGTACTAAAGGATTGATAAAAGTTGGGCAGGATAGTTCCCTCTGCTGCAGAGCTCTTTCCCACCTCTTCTCCCTCTTTCCTTTCCGGTCACAGTACTTCCCGCACAGCCTGGCATGTCAATTTCCTATTTATTCTTTTGTTTTCTGCAGTAGGTTGTAAGGTCTACATAGGCAGGTGTCACTTGTATATTGTTCACTGTTGTATGATAGGCCCACCATATAATCTATCTCATGATAGGTCCCCAGTGAAGACTGGTTGGTTTAATGAAGGAGGGGAGGGAGGTTTCTTGCACAAGAAATAACAATCAGAGAATTCGAGGGGGCAACCGGAGTTTTGTGCCTAGGGTGGAGGCTTCCATGGGGTAATAATGTGGAATACATCTAGTCAGGAAGGTATGTAAAAGACTGTGAAAAACACTGAAGATTGTGGATATAAAAATTATCTTTGGAAAGCTATTTGGGAACCACTGAGTTTAGTTTGCACAGAAGTACACAGAGTTCTTTTTTCAGAAGTTTAATCTGATACTGATAATGGATTGAAAAGAAAAGGAGGAAGGCAGATTTTGCTGCAATAGCTAAACCACAAAGGTAAAAAAAATATCCCCACTTGAATGGTGTCAGTGGGACTGGAATGGAGTAAACAGGTATGATAAATATTTTAGGAAAGACCCAACAGGATTTGGTGAACAACAAGTTCTTGAAGACAAAGGAGAAGAGGGAATTGAGCTGGCCCCAAGGCTTTGAATCAGGGTGGCTGGAAGAATAATGGTGTATTTAATGGAAGGAGGGGAGGAAATTGGAAAGAGAAAATAATTGGATGGAGAGAGAATGAGTTTGGCTCCAGGCATTTCAAGCTTGAAATATTCACATAATATTCGAGTAGAAATGAAGTGAATTGGAAATTCAGAACTAAAATTCAGAAGAGATGTCTGTGTAAACCCTGAAATAGTTTAGCCTCTGTAACAGTA
Organism: Spermophilus citellus; assembly: GCF_964194105.1. Lineage (NCBI taxonomy): Eukaryota > Metazoa > Chordata > Mammalia > Rodentia > Sciuridae > Spermophilus > Spermophilus citellus. Next base: position 65,739,630 of record NC_138196.1, on the reverse strand, counting down.
GGTGAATTAATGCTTAGTTTTCCAAGGGTTTAGGTTTTGTAAATCTTAAAAATGTTTGAACATGGGGCTGGGAATATAGCTCAGTGGTAGAGTACTTGCTTAGCATACATGAATCCCCAACACCACAAATATCTATATAAATATATTTAAAGAGTTGTTTAACTTTCTGACAATATTTGTTAATCTTTTCTTATTTAATGGAACAAAACTCTGAGTAGATTAGGGTGTGCTTTTGCATACCTGTAACCTTTGGAGTCCCAGGGCTCTTGACATTTGGTTAGAATGGGTATTAATCTTGTGGACATTTAATCAACTGGTGGAGAGAGACACACAATGTAAGCTTGAGAATACTTGTTCAAATACTGAAATAAACACTTTCTTGGCAATTTTTCTGGTTGGGCAGATTTCTGGGACTTTGGTTCTATACACAAATTCAGAGTTCCATTGTCTGAAGACTCAAAGGAAGCTACTTTATATAATCAGCAACCTACTAGAATTAAATTGTTTGTTTTCCCTCGACTAAAAATAGATATGCAAGCTTTTAATTCTATCTACAATTTTAAAGTATCTGATACAAAGGGGTAAAATGTTAATATTTTTAAAATCTGGGTGGTAGGTACTTGGATATTTATTATCTTTTTATCTACACTCTTCTATTGAAATAACTGCAGGAATTTTTTTTTTTTTTAATTTAAAGGGGCTGTAAAACAGCAGAAGACTGAGATGCTGAGGCTTCGGCTAGTCTGGGAAGATGACCTATTGAAGCAATGGAGCAACTCTACTTTCCAAAGTTCCTGTCCTCTCCAAGAACAAAAGGCCATGTGGTTGACCTCCATGTTAGAGGTCATGGGATAGAGAGGGAGGTGGTAATTCTTTTCTCGGGCTGTGGGTCACACAAAGTCTATAATAGTCTTCTTGTGGTGAGCCACCAGCTTGGGAAGTCACATACCCACCACTGGTGGTTAGGCGACAGTATACTCCCATGTTCAGAATCACTTGTAACTCAAGCACAGTGACAGAGGAGTCTCCTCCCTGTCCACCCCACACTGTGCCTGACTCAAGCTTGGTTTTATGTCACTTAATACCATGGTGCTTTTCTGAGAGAGCGCATCAAAGCATGCATTGAGTCTCAGGGGCCATGATTCTCCTCCCAGGCTGTGTGTGACACTGGGAGACCTGAGTGGGTGGTGGGGTGGGGAGCTCCCAGGCCTTCCAGAGGTTTCCAGTACTGCGCTCCCTTCCTCTGGACAAGTCCAGAGCACCTTTCTGCAAGTTCTGAACAGTCTCTCTAAGCCTTCAGCACTTCCCAAAGCTGACAAACACTTCCTTTTTCCGACCTCAGTTTTTCTTTTCATACAGGCCTACATTGGAGACACCACTGTCTGATAAACCTCAGCCATACTAACCACCGGGCAGGCCTGATAAGATAGCAATATTCCAGTAAATTAGCTCTTTAGACTAAATATACTAGAAACCAAACTTGAAAAATGTATGTCCTAGGGGTCCACCCATGTGCCATAGACTTCTACAAGGAGAAGCAATTTTGAGGAAGAGTAGACATCTTTCAAGCCAGAATTCAATAAAGAGAAACAAACTTGCCTCTGACCTTGCAGGCTTTGGAAACAGCATCTAGTCTGCAGCTCATCCCTTGAGAACAGAAGTCCTTCCCCTAGCTCCCAAGAAAGCCTCCTTTTGGCTTCCTGCACAGCCCCAATTGGGAAAAATGAAATCTGTTTCTCCTGCAGCTTTGTGTCTCTTCTCTGATCCAGGGCTCCTCCAGATAGCTGCCTCTTCTGTCAGATCACACAAAAAGTCCACATTCTTCCTGCCAGCCCTCTTCCAAATCCCCTCGTCCAGCCAACTTGCCACTCAGCAGACAGTAGCCTTCCTTTTTCCTGCTGCATAATTGGGAACAGTCTCAGTGTCCCTAGCTTTCCCTTCCGGTACTTGTAATTTCCCCATGAACACAAGCTGCTTTGCAGCCTAGTCACACGCATGGCACCATTGCTGAGACAGGTCGGACGTATGGCGCTGATCAAATTTGCTGTTCCAAGTTGCCAGGACTTTCTGGAACAAATAAAAATTTAACATTCAGCTCTTGGAGCACCCCCGAAACCAGACCTCCCAAAGTCTGCTTCATTTCCATCAAAGCATTTGAGTTCTGAATTTCACTCTTAGAGATGAGTAATTAGAAATTTTTATAAAAGCCATATTGTATCTCTCGTTTTTTGTTTTTTTTTTTTTTTTTTAGCTTCTTGAGACCACTGGAATCACAGTGCCTCCTAGAGTCCTGGAATTTGAAGGTCAATGTCATTGAGTTCTCATTCCAGTCTGGAAAATTACTATATATCTTCGTTCTTCTGGTAGCTCATACTTGCTATTCTTTTCCTCTACTTACCTTCATGGACAATTTAGCCAAACACTTGCTGGACACAAATTTGTGTCCAGCATACCAGGCAAAATGGCCCAGAATCTCATCATCTTGATTGGTATCTGTGGCCAGCACTAAATCAACAGTACAGATTTATATTATTGATATAACAGAAATCATTTTCTCTGTTGCTATTGCTTCTTCTTTTGGGGGACAGGGCATGAGAACAGAGCTCACCTCAGGCCTGGGTATACATTTAGCAGAAGGGGAAATGAATTTCCTCTGAAAACTTTTAGCCTTTCCGGTCAGGGGAGAATGAATATACCCAGCATAGCACCCAGCTTGCAGAGCACAGAGAAAGATCCAAGCAACACGTTCTATTTGCTAAACAAAACATCTGAATGGGATTTCTGGTCCCAAACCATGTAATATTTTCATGTACATTCATAACTTAGTACTGAAGATTTCCAATGCCATGTATACAAATGCTAAAGTTAAAAACAAAACCTGGCAGATTGGAGAATAGCACCATTCAGCTCAGCCCTCCAATTTGTTTCTTATCCCAATAATATATATCTTGGTAAACAGCATTTGAAGGACAAAGAAAGGGTGACGGATTAAAATAAATTAGAGAACAAAATAATATAAAGAAAGAAGCAACCACAGGTGAAATACCCAAATGTTATCATTTACAGATGACTCATATTTCCAGAGCCCCCATCTGACAGCTGCCTTTTACAGACCCCTGTCCAGAATGTTACAGACTGCCGGTTCAACTTCCCAGCGTCACAGGACTTGCAAACTGCATGCTTTGCTCCATATCAAATAAAAAGCAGAACCTTTTAAATTAAACCAACACGCCTTTCCCCAAGTTTTATCTTGTTTCCGCAGGGCAGAGAAGGTGGCAGTCTTTTCCATACAAACCTCTGCCAACCCCAGCTAATATTAAGTAAATGTGTGGGATCCCAAACAGAGGGTCGTTCAGATTTTTTCAAGTTTCTCCCATGCTCCGTTCATCAGGATCCTAACCTCTCTCCCTGGGCTCCCGGCTCTAAAATTATATGACTCTAGTTACTTTGGCAGTGATTCAGAGGAAAGAGAGAATAGGGAGGAAGGGGGAAGAAAAGGTAATTATTTTGCTTAAATATCACCTCTAAAATTCAGATGGCATTGAATAAAGAGGTATTTAAAAGACAGTCCCCATTGTACCCAGCTAGAACATGCATAGGACAAGCACTGTTTAAGTAGCCACTCAAGTTCACTGCTCCATACTAATTTTTCAGCAATCATAATGGCCTTGATGACTAAACCAAGATGTTTCTTAAGCAAGAGGTCCCAGGGCTGTGTGGCTTTATCTTTTCCCTTCTGAATTGAAGGGAGAAAGGGCAGCCCCACAAACGGCTTTGTGTATTTCTTATGTTCCTTAGTGGTTCCTAAGGTGGTCATAAAGCCAACGACTCTGTTACATTAGCCAACCATTGTTGAACCAAGATCTCCCAGGGCCTAAGCCCGTCCCTGGTAGCAACCGTGAAATACATTAACTTTTCCAGGCAGAGTAAAATACACCCTAATGGGTAACAACTGTAATTCCTCAGCTAAATGCTGCCTTTGTGGCCTCTAAGTCAATGTGCTCCCCCAACCAGCCTCTAGCACAGGAGTCTGGGAGTGCCTCTGCATTTTGGATGTACCCTCTATTCACAGGTGCATCACGGAACATCAAGTCTGACCAGCCGAAGTAGTAACATAACAATGATATGACAAGAAAAACAATGATAAAAGGATCACAGCACTTCAGTGTCCAAAAAGCTAAGACGGCAGTGACATTGCTTAGATCCCTCTTGGCACTCATCATGAGGAGGTGGTACAGAGAGGGTGATGTGTGTGTTGTGGGTACTGGGGAGGGCAAATGCCCAGAGTCTGTAAAAGAGGTTCTCTTCCTCTGAGTTACCACTCAGAGCTTTATCCCTACCCTCACCTCTCCTTCAAAATGACATAGTCAGCAAGTCACTGAACAGTACTGTGGTCTTTTGTACTGGTCTATCTCAGAAGAATCTGATTTTTGTCTTTGCTGTCTGTCCTCCTGCCTCATCGGCTGTGGCTAGACAGATGGTCCCTGACTCTCCCTGCTTAGACTTTGGTTTTCCAAACTATATGATAGTGTGAAAGTGACACGCGTTCAGTGGAAACCATACTTTGAACTTTGAATATTGATAATTCCCAGGTTAATAATGTGTCACAGTACTCTTGGGCAGTGGCAGTGAGTGGCAGCTGCCTGTCAGCTACGTGATCATAAGGGGGGCAACCAACACTACAGTGTCCTGTGTTGCTCGGCTGTGATGTTTGGTAGGTTAGGCACGATATGCGCATTTTGGTTTATGATATTTCCACTTATGATAAGTTTATTAGGACTTACCTCCATCTGGTTGAGGAGTGTCCACACTGTAAAGCTGATGAAATTGAAGCTTTGGAATTGTTCATCCATGTGGAGTTAACTATTCCAAAGGTCTTAGGAAGTCTCCTAGCAATGTGACATATAGATGTATACACACATATATGTGTGTGTATAACTGTGATATATATAGCAGTGTGATATATATTACAATATTATTATTATAACAATATTATCATATACAACATATAGGAATTTAATACACACACACACACACTAGTTAGGGACATATTTGATTGGATTTGATGAAACATATTCATCTGATTTGCAGACCTATCTGGATATAAAGTTATTGCTAGTCATCCTGATATGGGAGTGGCTTCCAGGAAAACTACCACGCACTGTGCCAACTCACCTCTGCATCATGGCAGGAAGGTACAAACCCAGGATTTGCCTCATAATATAAATGTGTAACACAGACTCTATACCACAAGTGTGTGGTTCCTGAACCTAAAACAGTCTGAAACACTTGGAGCCAGAAGCTAGTCTTAGGGGATATTCATTCAAATTTTACAGTTTACATATAAAGGGAACTTGTTAGAGGTTATTCCAAATGCAAAAACAACCCTAGAATTTTAAATGACATAACCAAACAAAACTTTTAAGTATACATAAGCAAATTTCAATCAGCCCTGCCAGAGAAAAGATTAAATGATCCTATTCTCCCTAGAGAAAATGAAACTACAAAAAAAATTATTTTTGGAAACTATAAAAATGTTTTCTTTAAAAGATGACCAGAGAACATACACTCAAAGAATATGTTAGGAGGGGAAAGTGTTATGAATGCATAATAGGCAGTTAACCAACCAAATGATATCTTATTGAGTTTTATGATTTTATATCATTCAATTTTATCACATGCAATTTGTTGTGATTTCTTTACTTATGATGTCATAACTAATTTTATATACCCGATTTTATATTATTTTACTTAGAGAGGCTCCCCCACGACTATGTAAACTTCAGGTCCTCAAACCTGGATCTGCCTCTGCTTTCACAACATGTAAAAATGTAGCAGGTAAATTGTTGAGAGTTGCACACATTAAATGTTTGCGGAGTTCCATGCTGCCCTCTCCCTCATTAAAAATCATTCCCTCTGGTCTTTAATCTCTCCCTGCTTCATCCACAGCCCTGCCTCAGCTGCATGGAGCCCACACATTTCTATGGGTCCTGTAATGCAGCCTCCTCCAGGGCACTTCCCCTGCCTGTCATCAGGACCATCCACTGACAGCTCATCAACTGTGACAGACATCCATCAATACTTACAAGACCCTGGGAGCTAGAGAGGGCGTGGGCTTTGGGGAGCAAAAGAAGATGGTCACTAGAAGTGAGGTGACCTCTCTCTAATGACGCCTCTGCTAGCAGCAGCATCTCCTCCACTGATGGCCCAAGGGGTACAGTAGCTACCCCATTATCTCTGGGGCTAGCCTTGCACTGAGTCATTATTGCCACCAAAGATACCTAATAAAATGACAGCACAGACCACATGAAATCAGCCCAAAGCAGACACAAAGAACAGACAGCTAGTTTCCCTCCAAAATGCAAAGCCTCCATGACAGGCGACAGAACAAATAATGACCATAGTGCTCATGATACCAGAGGCTCAGGAGGCTGAGGCAGGAGGATCAAGAGTTCAGAGCCAGTCTCTGCAAAAGCAAGGCACTAAGCAACTCAGTGAGACCCTGTTTCTAAATAAAATACAAAATAGGGCTGGGGATGTGGCTTAGTGGCCGAGTGCTCCTGAGTTCAATCCCCAGTACCCTGTCCCCAAAAAGAGGTTTATAGATGAAAAGAGGAAGACAGATGGCGTAAGGCTCCACAAGACAGTGTGACTTAGATGTGATTCTCTTTGTAGATGGTTTGCAAACAGAAATATTAGCAGACTTAGTGAGTTACTTTTGATATCTGCTTTTTCTTACTTAAGCCACTTCAGGACTGGGACAACCTAGATTGATGTGATTTTAACTCATATTCACATATTTTGATCTTCATTTGCTCAAGTTGAAATACATGAATGGCCCAATGATTAGGGTAATGGATATGCTAATTATCTGATTTAATCATTGCACAAAGTGCACATGGATCAAAATTTCACATTGTACCCCATAAATATATGCAATTATTATGTGTCAATCAAAAATTAAAATAAATTAAAATAATTTAAACTCAAAAAAAAAAAAGAAATACATGAATGGTCAAAAATTAAAATAATATTTAAATAATAATAATGATATTTTAAACCCAGCTCCTTTTCCTTCCCAACGTTATTGGTTCTGCCTCCATTGGCTCAACGGCATTCACTGCTTAGGAGACAGTGGAAACAGCCGGAACAAAGCCCGCAGTGGAGGTGGTTGAAGGAATGTATAGTTCACAGCATCGGAAGTTGACTTGAAAGAGCTAGTCATGGGACACAGGGAGGTGGTTTTGTTTTGAATTCCAAAAGGGCTTCATTTTAAGATGCTAGTAAAAGCTTGGGGGAGCAGACCATTGCATGCATCAATTATACAAGTGTTAACTCCAAGGGATGCAGGTCATGGTACAAGGTCCATTCCCCCTTACAAAGGAAAGCGATGACATTTGTTTTCCTGATTTGGGATAAAGGTGGCTAGAGAGTGGCACATAAGCAGAAATGCAGAGGAGAAAAAGAGCTAGGAGTTATACTTTTTTTTTTTTTTTTTTTTTTTTTTTTGCACCAGGGATTGAACCCAGGGGCACTTAACCACTGAGCCACATCTCCAGCCCTTTTAATTGTTTAGTTTTGAGACAGGGCCTTACTGAGTTGCTGAGGCTGGCTTAGAACTTGTGATCCCTCTGCCTCAGCTTCTCAAGCCACTAGGATTACAGGCATGCACCATCATGCCTGGCTTATGTGTTACACCCTTTCTCACACATACGCACTGTTTTCTATTACTACAGGTACATGGTACAAACATGCACATATGTGGAGGAAATGTGTTCCATTCTGTGTGAGGAAATCAGGAAAGAGCCCACAGGGTCTTGGGGGTGGGGCAGCCAGAGAGAGCAGAGCCAGCCACTACAAAGGTGGGGCCAGGACAGAGGAGAGCAGCCATCTGAGAGCACATGACAAACTAGACAGGTAACAGCAACAGGAACAGAGACTAACACTCATGACCCAGGTAACAAGATGTCTCCAAGACATCTTGTTACCTGGGGAAAGAACAAGGAGAAGGAACCCAGCACAATTAAAATCTTGAATGGTCCAAGGAATTACTCAAAGGAGGCCTTTTGTCATCCCAAAGTGCCAAGATTAAGAGTTTTCAACTACTTCATAAGCAAGCTGAGTGAAGTTATAAAGAAGTCACATTTCACTTGCACATCAAAGATATCACTACAAACTTGAAACCTACCTGGGTGAAGTGGTACATGCCTGTAATCCCAGGTACTTGGGAGGTTGAGGCAGGGGGATTGCAAGTTTGAGGACAGCCTAGACACCTTAATGAGGCTCTAAATAATTTAGTGAGAACCTGTCTCAAAATTAAAAGGACTGGGGATGTAGCTCAGAGGTAAAGCACCCCTGAGTTCAATCCCCAATTCCACAAAAAAACAAGAACAAACAATAAAGTTCAACATGAAACCTACTGTATGGATTTGAAATCCCTGACCTTCCTCCAACCCCTGAAATCACAGAGGTGGTCTTGCACCCTGTGAATCTGCCTACATTTGGTGGTTGTGGTGGGTGATTAGCAGAACCTGGACCAGCAATAAGCACTTCACCCAGTATCTTTTGTACCTGTGGATTCTGTGTCTATGGACTCAACCAACAGTGCATTGAAAGTATTTAAAAAATGAAAGTATTGGTATGACTTCTTTCTTAGCATATTCCTAAATAATACAGTCTAACAACTATTTACATGGCATTTACATTGCTTTTAGTATTAAAAACCATCTAAAGATGATGTAAAATATATGGCACAATGTACACGTTATATGCAAATTGTGTGCCATTTTATACAAGGGACTTGAGAATCTGCAGATTTTGGAATCCATTGGTTGATCCATTGATTACTGGTTGAGAGGTTACTGGTTGTCCTGGAACCAATCCCTGACAACTTTGAACTTATAGAGATCTAATTTGTGGAAGTGTTTGAGAGAGAGATTCAATGGTCTCACGTAGGTCATGAAGATATGAACATTGATGGCCCCAATGTCATCTTGATAATCATAATGGCTATCATGATGTCTTAATCTAAGACAATATGATAAAGTAGTATGATGTCAGCTTTCCCCCTGATTTCTCCCCCTCTATAATCCGACTGATAGTTTGAAAGCAGAAAATTATAACGTAGCATTTGCTATAACTACCTTCTTTAATTGTCATCCATAATGATGAGGGACACCTCCATCAGGCTGGGTACAGCCCACCGGGTGTTCAACCAAAATGACTACTATGCTTCTCTTTGTTGGACCTCTGAATTATTTATCTCTAGGTATGGGGGCAAGAGGCTCAGACTGTGGTTCTCTAAATGCCCAGGAGCCACACGTCCCTGTTGCTTTCTCTGGAATAATTTCATTCATTCGTTTCTGTAAAGAAGGGGTTTCTCAGGACTGTGATGACTCAGGAGGAATTAAAATAAAAGCATTACAAACCCTGTAGGTAAAAATGAGGATGTTCTTCAAGTTCTGTTATGAATTGGGTATAGCCCAAGTATTCAGTGGAGAATAAATGAGAGATTACTGGTTGTCTGGTTTGGTTGCCCCTGGGGAATAGTTTGTGTGGGAGGCCAGAATATATAAGCCTCCCTGGGACAGCAGCCCCGGCTCTGCTCTCAATCCTTCCTTAAGAGAGGAATTGAATTTCCAGCAATTTATTTTTCTGTTTTTTTTTTGTTTTGTTTTGTTTTTGTGGCCCAGGCTCACAGAATCCAAACCAAACAGACCCAGGAAGAGTCTTGCTCCTGTTTGTGGAGGAGACCTCCCCCTCAGCATTTCCTCTCTGGCTTTGGAGCTTCCTAAGCAATCTCTGCTAACCTCAGGGTACCCACGGAATGTCTGTCCTTTATTTATTTATTTATTTATTTATTTATTTATTTATTTATTTATTTATTTATTTATTATTTTTTGGTACCAGGGATTGAACCCAGGGGCACTCAACCACTGAGCCACTTCCCCAGCCCTTTCTTAAAAATTATTTTGAGACACTAAGTTGCTCAGGGCCTCACTAAGTTGCTGAGGCGGTCTTTGAACCTGTAATCCTCCTGCCCCAGCCTCCCAAGCTGCTAGGATTATAGGCATGTGCCACTGTACCTGGCTATCCTCTTTTATTTAAAAAAAAAAATATATATATATATATATATATATATATATATATATATATATATATAAAACTATGGCTTGTTTCATAGCAGCAACTATATATTTGAGTATATAGTAGTGGGATTTTTATAATCTCAAAACAGAGCCTGCCATTTACTATTGATGGGTATTTTTTTTTTTTTCAGTGCTGGGGATAAAATCCAGGGTCTCATGCATGCTGGGTAAGTCCTCTACACTGAGCTACATCCCAGCCCCTACTGACAGATCTTATCTTGCAATGTGAGCTGATTGGTTCAGATTTTTAGAGATCTTCTGGGATTCTGATTTTGCCCTTGAATGCATTAGCATTCCACACAAGTTCTGTGTCACCTGCAAATAAGATAAGCTTATTTTTGGTCTTCATCCAAGTCACTGATAAAACAAACAAACAAAAACCCCAAAATACCCAAAACTCAATACTCTCCCTCGAACCCTAGAAGAAGATGAGCTATCATCATGGCAGCATGGCCTCTAAACCCCCTTTTGATTTGGGAAAATTATCAACTTGGAGTCTTCTAGAAGATAAGACCTCTTCCCACTCTGCAAGGTGAAAACATCTGTCACTGGTTCTCCCAGAGCCCTTGATAGCTAGGGTATGGGGTGTCATCTGGGTTCCACCAACCAGAGACATCATGGTAGACCTCAAATCAGGAGCTAGAGCTGCTCAGAAGTTGGGACTTTAAAAAGGAGTCCATTCCAATAGAGGGTGAGGTCAGCTTTATCCATCTGGGGGACAGGGACAGTGATGTCAGGACAATATTGACTGGCTGTCAGATCCTCTGAAGACCAGTTCAGCGATTTTTGGATGTGGTTCTGATTTGTGATAGCCAAGCCTGCTGACCAGCCCTCTGGAGAGTCTGTAGGCTGCTCTGTAACCTTAACTAAAATCCCCTTCTTTATAAATGAACCAGAATTTCTTCCTATTGTTTTGAGCTAAAAACAAGTGACATATCTTTCTTCTCTACCTTATCCCCTGGTACGGTAGTGATCATGTCAGATTCCTGAAATGTAGACAAACCATATCATCCTCATTTGCAAGTTTGTCAGTGAATAATCCTGTCAGAAAACATGAAATTAGTATGACACAATTTGTTGTTAGTGATCCTGTGTTTTTTTATTTGTTTTTTGAGACAGAGTCTTGCTAAGTTGCCCAAATCATCTTGAACTTGTGACCTCCTGCTTAGGCCTCCAGAGTAGCTGGGATTACAGATGTGTACCACTGTGCCAAGCACTACTAAGAGCCCAGAAACCATCTTCCAGTATTCTCTTTAGGACACTTGCCAAGACTCAACATCAAGCTCACTAGCTTATTCTGCCTTCTTTCTTGAAAATCAGAAATACATTTTTTCCATCTCTTCTAGTTCTGTTATGTTTCATAATTCTTCAGGGATTTTCCTAATGATCTCTGCACACAAAGATTATCAATCATATCTTCAAATTCTCTCAACAGCCTGAAATCCAATTTTCTTTACTAGGAAAAATACAATCAATCTCAAACATACTTTGATTTGTACTTTATGGCTTGAAGAACATTATTCTTTGAGAAGGTAGAAGTAACACTGAGTTTGGGCCTAGTAAGAGTGAGATCCCTACAGCCAGACAGGTGCTAGGGAGTCACTGTTTCCAGAACTCCAACAAAAGGGCTTGACTAGCCTGGGTGGTACAACAGAGGCAGAAGATATGAAATTCAGGGAGAGATTCCACCCCACATCATCCCCTTCCACTGAGTAAACAGGACAATACTCCTAACTCCTTAAGGGCTCATGGCCCGCCCCCAACTCCTTAACTGCTCATGAGCCCCTTTACTGAGCTGACAAGGAATAGAAGGGGTTTAGCAAAAAGTCCCTGGGCCAGTTGGGCTCACATCTTCCTGAGAGGAAGGTAACATGTAGGTCTTTAACCTAAAGGTTCCTGAGTCAGATTACACCTGTAATCCTAGAAACATGAGTGGCTGAGGCAGGAGGATCTCAAGTTTTTTAGTAAAACCCTGCCCCCGAAAGAAAAAAAAAACCCATCACTGAAGGCCAGTTAGACTGGAAGACATGGGGGTACAAGCTGTGTTTACAGAGGATGCTGCCTCTCTCCTGAATATCTTGACCATTAGGTGAATTCAGCCTGACTTGCTAACAGCAGGGTCTGTCCATCAAGTCCTCTCTACTCAATTGCATACCAACAGGACACTAAGCCAATTTAGACCTACCCACCCACCCACACTGATCAGGGACAGATAGATAACAAGGGAGAGGCTTGATGCATTTCAGGAAGACTGATTTCTGAATTCCCTGACATTATAGGAAGGCAGCTCTTGAGCACTTGCTATCTGGGGATGAAATGGGTTACGTTATTTCTCCAGGAAAACTTTAGACCCAAGGTACATGGCTGCTTTTGATACTAACAACTCTCCATATACCCTCATCCTTATCTGTAAGCAATCAAGAAAAAAAACTAAAACCAATCTAAACATTCCCTTCTCCCAAAGGTTTGAAATAGAACCCACACCATTCTAAAAGAACGCATTTTACTTCCCTTCACTAGATACACAGGCCTCCTCCTTTAAGGGAAATAAAATAATTACAAACAAAAATTCACCAGACATACAAAAAGACTGACCAGTGCAAAGGAGACGAATCTGAGATACCAGTGTAGCTAACCCACTTCAAAGATAGTGCAAGAAACAGGAGGAACAGGGGAAAAAAGCATATTCTTTTTTAAATGTTTACCTAGACAATATTCTTTAAAAAAATATTTTTAGTTGTAGATGGACACAATACCTTTATTTTATTTATTTATTTTTATGTGGCGCTGAGGATGAACCCAGTGTCTCACATGTGTTAGGCAAGAGCTCTACCACTGAGCCATAACCCCAGCCACTTTCCACCTGCAACAATCATTTCTTAATGAGTAATTATAAAAGAGAAAGAGTAAGAATTCCAGGTGGGCATCTCTCTGCAGCTTTCCTCAGAGATCTTCTTCACACAGAGGAGAGGAGCTGAACTCGGGTGTGTGACCTGGCAGCCAGCTGCACATTAGAGCTCCATCCTCCAACCCACCTAACACTTCATAGATTGGTGCCCTGGGACATCTGACTGTCCCTTTCCTTTTCAGAACTGTATAATAATGGATCAACCAGGGACTGGGGTTGTGGGTCAGTGGTAGAGCGCTTGCCTAGCATGCATGAGGCACTGGGTTCAATTCCCAGCACCACATAAAAAATGAGCGAATAAAATAAAGGTATTGTGTCCACCTACAACTAAAAAAATATTTAAAAAAATAATGGATCGGGATGGGGTTGTGGCTCAGTGGTAGAGTGCTCGCCTAGCATGCACGAGGCACTGGGTTTGGGTTTGATCCTCAGCACCACATAAATGTAAAATAAAGATATTGTGTCCACCTAAAACTAAAAAATAAATATTTTTAAAAAATAATGGATCAACCAAAGATAGAAAAAATAAGGTAGAAAATGGCTCTCTGGGGGATCTTGAATCACATGAGATGATACCCTTTCCTGAGACTCCCAGTCCTGGGAGGGAAGCTTTGGACCTCCAACATGTGCACAAAGAAACATGCTTTCAATTTGAGATCCCTCCAGATGCCTGGTCTGGACTCCCTATCTCTGAGGAACAGCAAAGCATTGTCCAACTCTCAAGACGCCTCCCGAGAGCAAGGACAAAACACAAACGATTCTGGTACTTTTCCATTTTGTCCTGTCAAGAAAGAAACATTTTAAAAAGTCAACCCATGTTCTTGATCTTGAGAAATCACCAGCAGAGTTAATAGACATCACCAGCACTGCAGAATCAACAACAATGTGTGTTTCTTTCCTCCCTGTGGCCATATGCCCAGAATGAGAGATGTAATATAAGAAGCAGAGAAAATTATTAGCAATGGAAAAAATCGCATAAAGGGAATGACTGGCCAAGATGTGAATCCAAATGGCAAATGGGGATGCCTGTAAGTGTTCGCAGCAGCAAGCACTTGCCACAATTGCTACTCATACCAGGATGTAAGATCTCGGCACACAATTATATAAGCAGCGCAGTAGGCCAGGGTGATATGTGACTGTTCTCAGAAATGATCTGTTCATACTTTGCACAAGAAAAATGTAAGGAAAACAATGTCATCTTTATACATCAAATAGCGTGCTGTGTTCAATGAGATTTTTATATGATTTTAAAGACATCCTTTTAATATATCAATGCCCATATGATCTGCCAGCAGGATTTACACATCATTGCACAATTATAACAAGAACACAGAAATTTCATTTAAATTCTGATTGGGTCTATAAGATCTTTGCATTCTTTTCCTGAAGAGGAATAACATTTCCTTTTTTTTTTTTTTTTTTAACAAAAGAGAAAAAAGGGTCAGGATGGCTGCCAAGAACTTCTTGGTTCGTTTCCAAAGCATTCTGAGTAGATTCTCTCTGAAAGTTAAATGTAACATCCCATTCAGGGATTCATCTGGATTGTCAGTGCTGTGAGATTGGGAAATGTAAAATTCTTCTCCAGTTCCTTGCTTTGCTGCAACAGAGACTGTCACCCTCTTCTGTGACATGTGACTTTATCCTGACCCCCTCTTTCTGCCCTTGTTTCCAGAAGAAAGTGGCCTGTGAGGTTCCTGCCCCTCTTCATGCAGTCAGTACCCTGTCAATGTTTCCTGGCTGCAGCCATTGGTCCTAGGCTAGTCTACCTACACACACTCCTTTTCCTCTAAGGTAAAGAGTTCAAAACAACCCAACCGATTGGTATTTTTCTGTCACCCTATTTGAACTTAAGTTTCATATTTTCAGCTGTCCATGAAGACATCCAGTTTAAAACACCACCATCATTTCAAACTCAGCATTTCTGAAATAACACTCTGGAAACATGCTTCTCGTACAATCTCTGCATCCCTTTCAAAGGCTCCATCATTGCACAGTCATTTTGATATGAATCCTAAGGGTTATTTTTGTTTTATCTCCTCCATTTCCTATATTTATTCAGCCATCAGTTTCGACTGGCTCTTTTTTCAAAAATGCCTCCTGGGGTGGGCCAGGGTTGTGGCTCAATGGTAGAGTGCTTGCCACTAGGCATGAGGCACTGGGTTCAATCCTCAGTACCACAGAAAAAAATAAAATATTGTGTCCACCAAAAACTAAAAAATGAATATTAAAAAAATGCCTCTTGGGGCTTTGCTCACCCTTCATCTCCTCTTCTACCCGCCCTCTTGCCCCTGGGGTATACAGCTCCTGCTACTCCAGATCTCCTTGGCCCTAATATCCCTAGCTGCTCTCCATTACTTAATCTTCTACATGATTGTAGTTCCTTGGTCCTTTTTTTTGGTGTTGGGGATTGAAACCAGTCAGGACCTCACACATGCAAAGCACACACTAGACCACTGAGCTACCTCCCCTACCCCTAATATTTCTTTTCTTTCTTTCCCGGCCCCTAATATTTTGTATAACTTTGATTTTTGAATTGTCTCCCCAGCAGACCATAATCCTCAAATACAGGGACAATGGCTTCCTTTTTTTAAATTGTCCCCTCCTTTTGAGAGCCTATTTCTTTTTCCTGATCCGACATTGTACTTATTTTTGTTTCTCCCATTTTATTATATATGTTCTTGTAGGCCATCTCGAAATATTTGCAGAATAAAAAAGGATTTCTTCTGTATCTTTCACAATATTGATCACTGTGTTAAACACACAGTTACTTGTAAAAGCCCACTCAACTAATATGTAATTGGCTTTTAAATATAGCAGGTTGTATGTGAATTAACTTCAGGCAAATACAAATATCTTTAAACTCTTAAAGAAACATGTTCATGGAATTAAGACTTCTTTCCCTCAATTCAGCTATGCTGTCATTTATTATATTTCATAACACGATAATGACTTGATACATCTAAACTAAAGAGATAGAAAAGGCAACAACAAATTTAAAAAAAGATTTTGCACATGGGAATTTAAAGGGAGTAGCTGGAATACACTATTTTTAGATGAGGACATTTGTTTGTGGAATATTCCACCAGATATTTAGCACCACTATCCAATGCCTCCACCAAGGAATGAGTGGTGGGGGAAGGAAAGAAGGGCACGGCAGGCTGAGGTGAAAGCATCCAGAGAGAGCAGCGAGATAACAGAAATGAAAGAAATAATCCAAAATGTTGATTTTTTTTTAAGGAGAAAAAAATGCCTTCTCTGGCATCAGAAATAGTTCAAGATCAAAGGCAAAGATTCTGATTTTAAAAGTTCTGAGTCTGCTTTTTTTAGA
The DNA here is from genome assembly GCF_964194105.1 of Spermophilus citellus. Lineage (NCBI taxonomy): Eukaryota > Metazoa > Chordata > Mammalia > Rodentia > Sciuridae > Spermophilus > Spermophilus citellus. The sequence continues at coordinate 65,723,246 of NC_138196.1, read as the reverse complement.
CCTGAGTCCCAGGGAGAACTGAGATGGTGGAAGAAATTATTGCAGCTCTGCTCCTGGGAGGCAATGCTTTTGCAACCCTCCTGTTCCTGAAAACTTCACTTGCTTGGGCTTTACTATGGGGGCTGATAATATGCCAATCCCGCAATCTGTCTTGGGCAAATAAATCACAGGAAAGAAACTTTTCAGTTTAAAGGGTAAGAAACTCAAGTCCAACTTTGATTTTTGCAACCATCACCACATCATAGGAATCCCACAATTGCTACCCCAGTAGAACAAACAGTGCTCGCTATATATGGAGACTACCCTACTGCCCTGTGGCCTGAGCAAGAGGAGGAGGCACCCAGCTGTCCAATACCCCCAGAGCCATAGGAGTCAGCTCTTCCCTTCTAGTCCTCCCTCCTCACCTGTGTCCTTGCTGATTGCTGTTTCTCGTGGGTTTGGCTGTTTGAGCAACATAATGGGGACAAACATATGCATGAGCCACTTTTAAGCACTGTCTCTCAATTTCTGTGTCTAGTCATTGTACAGAGAGGGTTTCAGTGACCCGGTGGTCTCATGTGATAGAGTAGTCTAAAGCCACTATCTGGTATCTAAAACATAAAAGAGAGTTTTACTCACAGAATCCCCATCATCATCTCCAACCCCAAATTCTCAATCAGAATAAACTTTTTTTTGTTTCTTTTTGGCCTGGGGAGGGAACCTAGGACTTCTGAGCTACATCCCCAGCCTGAATCAGTTCTTAACAGAAGGTCTTACTAAATGTTGGTAGGAAAGGGGGAGAAAAAAGAAAAGACACAAATTAAGACCACAGGGGATGGCTGAATAGTTTATGTTAAAGAGTGAGCTGGCAGCAAGGTATCAGTCTTCACTGTGTCTGCCTTTAGGGAGTTTATTGAATGTGATTTTGTGATATAATTTACAAGGAAATTGGTTTTACTCAAAAGGACATTTTTGCTTTATGTTTTGTAGCACCCTTGAGTGCTTAAAAAAAGGGAGAAGGTAATTCCATTAAGCTTTCAATTTTCACAGGCAAAAGAAATGAACTAGATGTGATTGGAAAGATAAGGCGATGGCCTTCACTTGAACTGACCTTGCTGAGGGGGGGCGGTGGTGGGGGACTAAGAATCATGGCCTTTGTTCTAGAGATGCCACTTCATGTTTAATTAGAGGGCTAGAGTGTCATTTTCTTCCCTCTATAAGCCCTAATCTCAGTTTGCTGAGAAAATGACCAGTTAAATTCACCGTGGGCAGGTCATCTGACCATCATGCCAACAGCTTTAGGAGTCATGTGTTCATTCTGGGGACCCTACATGGACTAAAGCTCACGGCCAACGTTAAAATCAAGACAGATGTGCAAGAGATATGCCCTGATATTTGGGGAATATGCATCTCTGCTTGCTTGGAAGTTCATGGTCCACACAGCCAAACCAAAAAGGCTTCATTAGGTTCCCCCAATACTCTCTAATCAAATCTAATCTTTTTGCCTATTGTTTGGAGCACATGGGGAGGAAGAAGCCATTCAAAATTAAAGAAAGGATCTCTGGGCTGCAATGCAGCTCAGTGTAGAGCACTTTCCTAGCATGTGTGAGGCCCTGGGTTCCATCCCAAGCACTTCAGGAAAAAAAAAAAAATTAAGAAGAAAAATGCTATTGCTCAAAGTTAAGTGTTTTCACATATCTGGCAGCGTTTCTAACACATTGAGTTCTGTAATCCTTAATGTATAAATTGCCTCCCTGTGAGAGCTGGATACAGTATAGCAATGCCGTGTTTTGTGTTGTTTTTTGCTTCTTTGAACGATCTTTCTCAAATAGCATTTCTCGAAAACTGCACTGCCTAATACTGTAGCTACTGTCACTATGGCTTTTTTGTATTTAAATCTAATTAATTTAAATAAAATCCAATTATGAAAATAAAGAGTACCTAATTTCAAAATTACAAATATCTTAACCTCTTCTAATTTTTAAGAATTTGTCTTCCAGATACATCTGTTAATCAAGCCCTCTAAAATAATACTATCATATTCATCTCAGTCTAGCTTATAATATCAAAATATTGGAAATAACCTGAATGTTCACCAGGAAGGCAATGGTTAGTTATGTCTTTCTTTTGCTGCAGATGCGTGGCTAGTGAATCCTTGAAATGTGGCTATTGTGACTGAGGAAATCACGTCCCAGGTAGCAGAAGTCCTGGCCCCATGCCCCATGGTCTAAAGCCTGGTGAAATTATTTAATTATTGATTGCTCACCCTGTCTTGCCTGGGCTTTCCTACAAAAACCCCCAATAAAGGCAGTGGGATAGACATTCCCTTTGCTCCTATTTTTTACTCCCACCTCAGTCTTTCTCATGACCTGTGTGGTTCACAGTGCCTCCTACACGAAAATCACAAGTTCAAAGCCAGCCTGGTAACTTAGTGAGATCCTGTCTCAATATAAAATTTCAAAAGGCTGGGCATATATACTTCAGTGGTAAAGTGCTTGCCTAGCATACATGAGCCCCTGGGTTCAATCCCTAGTACTGAAAATAAAAAAAGATTAATGTCAGTTGCATATCCCTTCAACCTACTTACTGAGAGTCTGGATCATTGCAGAACGATGAGAATTAGCAAGAGTAAGACCCATATGGTGTTTCTGAAATGGAAATCCAATGAGCCAAATAGGAAAGTAATTACACTTGACCCTTGAACAATTTAGGGGCACCAACCTCCTCATGGAGTCAAAAATGAGTGTAACTTTAGACTCCCGCCAAACTGAACTATCAATAGCCTGCTATCAACCAGAAGTCTTACTGATAACATTAACAGTTGATTAATCCATACTTTATATGTTACATGTGTTGCATACAGAAAAAAAAAAAAGTGAGACCCACCAGAAATAGCTTTTTCCTGCCACACACAATTTCCTGGAAAGATGAACCACTCATGTGGAGATGATCAGTAGCACACAGAGTTTTAAGCAGATAATCCTAATGCTTGAGCTCACTGCAATGGCTATAGGAGGTGGCTACAAGATTATTATAGTTCTACAGTTAATCTTATGCAGTTATGATATAAAGATAAAATGTATCTTTACGTTTGCTTGCATTTCTCTCAACTGTGAATGGGGCCACATACAGTGTGCTTAAGTTTTGATAAAATTTAACTTTTTAATAACAGATTTGCATGTATTTATGGTAGTGACAAAATAAAACTGTTATCTACATATACTTTACACACCATGACATACCTAATTTTTTCTTGTTTGAACAGGTCTAGGCTGTGATGTTTAGCACAAGTTTTTTCAAATTGTTGCAAATCTCCAAACAAAGAATCCCTTTATGTATATGGACCTATGCAGTTCAAACCTGCATTGTTCAGGGGTTAGCTGTAATAGGAAGTCAAAGAAATGTTCATTTGTAAACTAGAGACAGGGTATTTTAAAATTGTCAGCATTTACTTTGGCTGGTTACCATTTACTCCATCTTGATAAGGACTTGCTTTAACTTGTTCAAAACACATTTAAAAAAATTTTTTTTACATGGATACATACTTGGAGTTGCACAATTTAGTCAAACATATATTAAAAGCACTTTCCAAACTTGAATATCAGTGTTGTTCATAGTTCTGGATTAAAATATTCACCTGAACTTGTGAAGATATAAAAATGTTGTCTTAAGCTGGGTGGAGTAGTGAGTGCCTATGGCCCCAGCTACACAGGAGGCTAAGGCAGGAAGATCATTTGAGTCCAGGAGCTTGAGACTAGCTTGGGTAACATAAGAAGACACTGTCTCAATCAATTAAATAGTCCATCAGTCAGTCAATCAATCAATCAATCAATGGTTGTCTTATTATCATAGGCAATTCAATGCACAGCAGTTGGAAATATCACCTTCCTTTTTTCCTTCTGAATGCAATTAGACTCCATTACTATATATTGTGTACTCTAATAAAGTGAGATAAAATATTTGAAACTAGAGATGAATTTAATGCCACATACAAATGTAATAAAATTAAAAGTTTCAAAACAGTGAAATTTTCTCCTTTGCGTCTTACCTTACCCAGTGGGACAGACAGACCAGTAATATGAAGAAACTAATAACTGACTTACACAGATGATAACAAAGGTGATTTTTTTTGGTAAAGCCACAATACAGCCTGGAATGCCTGATTTTTAATTCTGACAAGTCATTTGAGAGTAAGCAAGAGTTAATGGAAAAATATTTTTTAACAAGAATTATGTGGTCTTTTCATTTCATGGAAGGTTAAAATCATGGTAGGTCTCAGGATTAGGTCCCCAAGCCATGTTGAGACCCAACAGTTCATATGGTTGGCTGAAGGTCTGCTACCTTTCCCATGGCTTCTAGCACTTACTAGGCTCTTTAGTAATCCTGAAGGAGGAGGGGGAGCAGAGTTGCTATGCAGTATCTTGTGAGACCTTATAGACTCTTTGCAGAAGACTTCAAGCTTCTTGGAGGAACTAAACAAATAAGGGTTTTTGTTAGTTGGAGAGGTAAAGTGTATAACCACCAATCTGATGCTTGCAGACACCTGCTGTTTGAGATGTAGGCAAAGAATTTTTATGAAACAGAAATCAAGTCAAAAGTGTCCTAGGTTAAAAAAAAAAAGGAAAATTTTAAGAACTAACACAGGGGACTTATAAAGGTTGAACATCAAATTTTAATCTTGAAACATTTTATCTAGTCCTCAAATCATTAACATGAAAAGGAATGATAAATTATAATTTTATCATTACCATATCACTGTGTAACAAGCCCTTGTTACAAAATCCATCTACTGTCTCCAAAAAAACCAATAGAAAACCCATACATTATATTACCTAATGATCTATTAACAGATGAAATTTTAACCAACTTTATACCAGGAAACTTATTAACAGAGGTACTTCAATCACATAGCTTAAAATACGAAGAAAAGACAGGTAAAAAAATTATCTTAACCTGTAGTAGTCTTTTTACTTTTTAAAATTTTTATAAAATACACTAATTTCCCAAAATAAAGAATATTATGACACATTGGTGTCAACTTACACAGATGAAAGCTGGCATCAGCTTTTTTTCCTAACTAAAGTTCATTTCACCAACCTTTATATATTACATGAATATCCCAGTAAAGTATTTTTTAAAAAAAAAAATTCAACACACAGGAACATAATGTACAGTGTTTTATATATAAAAAATGGTTAACTTAGGAATGATTTCATTTTCAACCACATTCTGTATCTTTTTAAGATGATGAAACTTCTTGCTATTGCAAGAAGACTTTTAAGTCCATGTTTCTATTTCCCAGCATTAATTCTTAAAAGTGTAAAAAAAAAAAAAATAAGGTTTGTTGTTTCTTTACTTAGTTCCCATGAGAAAACTGTGGTAACAACCTCACCACCAGGCTGCCTTCCCTCCTTTTGATCTTAGGACTCCCCAGGTCCACGACTGCGTGGCACCGTAATGAAATCTGAAATCGGTGGAAGAGGCCAATGACATCAGCGAATGGATATAAATATAAAAAGGCAGGCTCAGCTGGATCCTGCCACAATTGTAAGGTGTGGGCACACTGGCTCCCGCCAAGCCTTCCCGCCAGAGCTTCCCAGGAACAGCCTCAGGAGCAGCCTCCTGGATACGTTCATCCTTTCCATCTGTCTGCTGGGAGGACACAGAGCATTTTCAGTCATGACTTGTGTGATGGCTGATGGACACCTTAGCCAGAGAGGGAGCGAGTGTGCTCAGCAGACCTTGGTCAGGAGAGGCTGTGGGGTAGAGAGTGCTGTTTATTTTACATCTCCTGCATCGGTCAATGCTGAATGCAAACTAACCTCAGCAGAAAACGGCAATGAACTATACACACCATGCACAGTCCATGTTACTGTGGGACTTGGCAACACATGCAAGACGGTGGAGAAAGAGCCACAATGGATGAATGTAAACTTTTCACAGTGTTTCTTACAGCCTTTGACCCGAACACGAGCGCATCACTTACCACCACATCTCACAAACGTTTTACTGTGTCCTGGGCATGCAGATCACTTGGGGTAAAATGGAAATTACATTTCATAGCCATTCTCAAGACAGCGAGTACAACGTCAATGTTCCCTACTTTCCAACCAATGAATTGAGCTGCTTCTGTTATAAAAACTAAATATTATTTCTGAATACATTTCTAGTCAATGCTTGTGCTTTGTTTTCCCTTATCACTGGTTCCATTCTAGGGAAATTTAAAAACCCATAAAATTAAATTGAGGACTAGGTCTTCAGGTTGATTCCTGATCAAACTAGAAAAAAAGGATCACTAACCTTTCTTCTCTTGAGTTTTTCTCCCTACCCCAGGCCCTTTCTATACTGATTCAATTCTATGTTTGGTTTCCCAAAGAGGAAAACCCAAATTAGAGAACTGGCAATTCTGTCTTAGAGAAGCAAAATATAATGGTGGGGGGGCAGGGGTGAGGGAGGGAAGATGCATTCGACATCAAAACGAATCTCTCGCTCTCAATAGGAGATAATCCAGCTTCTCCTTGGCTCTCATTTCATAAATTAATAATTTCTTAAAATCATAATCCAAAGAATTTATCTATTACAAGAAAAGTTCAAGTTTAAAAAAAAGCAAATAAATTAGTTAAGCCTTGTAAACAATTGTCCATTTTAGTTAGACATCTTTCAAAAACAAAAAAAGGTTGCTCAGTACAAGGCACACCTTACAATCCCAACTGAGTGGTGAAACCTAGACACCGGCTTTGCTCTGCTGGCTGGCGTGGCTGTGCTGAGGCTCTGGAGCCACATACCAACCCTCTGCTCAGCTTCTGACCCTTCGAAGTCCACAGATGTGCTCTTTCCATCAAACTGCTTTGTGCTCTTTTGTTGTGTGATGTGATTTTGAGTCTCCCCAGTGTTTGTCTCCTCAGATGTTTTCCACAAAGCTTCCTGGGAAAAGGCCAGTTTTCCCATTGCGTTGCAACGTGCCTTTGAACCAGCCATCCTCTCGTTTTTTATGAACAAACACAATATCTCCTTCTTTAAGTTCAAGTTCTGCCTCACTCTGAGGAGGATAGGAAACCACCACCCGGTGCCTACAAGAGAGAGGGAGACTATGGTTAAGGCCATCAACGCAGTGATAAGAATGGTGTACTTGTCAATCTGCATGAGCCTTCAAAATAAACATAGGAATAGGAAATAGCATGAATTTGTTTATAAGGGTCTGTAAAAACTCAAAATACAGCTTTTCTCTGTCAGTAGAGATTTGCTTGGCATTAATGTGTTTGGATATGTGCATTTGTCCACTACTGATGGTCCAGACTGGTTTATTTGGGTGACCTATGCAGGAGAGCCATTTGACCCCTCCCAGTGTTTGTATGTTGGCCCTACAAACTGGGAAACTGAAAAGTCTTATTCAATTTCCCAGGAGAAGTGTCCTGCCCTTTACTCCAAGAAAAGAAGAGTGTATTTATTTGGTGAGACCAGGAGAACAGCTGAGCATCTGGGTTTGAGCCTCTTCGAATTGTTTGCTTTCAGTAGGCTGAGTGGGCTCTGCTCTGCCGTACCTTGTAACCAGAGAGGGGTCAGGGTCAGGCCTGCTTGCTGGCAGTACATCTGAAAGCCTGTGTCTTTGCAACTCTTATTCTGGGACTTGGCAGGAATGCTAAGGAAGTTCATCTGCTTTACACAGCCACATTCTCTGTTGGAAAGGTAGCCCAAGGTCCAGACTTGGAAAGGAGACTGTGGCCACAGATTCAATCCACCACCACCATTAATGAGTTTGACATTCTGTTAGTCTCAGATCTGTGCCTATTTCTCCTTGTTTCTCAACTCAGCTATCAGTGGGAAAGGTAGAGTTAGCACTTAGACACTTCAGCAGCTTGCTGGTTTAATATTTCCTTTGTTGCTGAGGCTCTCTGCACGGGATTATTCAGCAGCCAAGAAAGCCGGAGGAAGGTAACTTTAGGTTCTATATTCTTTTAGCCTTCTCTGTTTATCCAGTGATATTTCTTTCCTTTACTCCTTTTGCTTTTTCCAACCAAATGGTGGGGGATGGGAATGGTGGTGTATGGCAGCCAACACCCCCTGGGGCTATAGCGATCCTTGCCTTCCAGTATTCTCAACACTTGTGTAGGCTCCTCCCACAACACAGAGGGATGACCTGTCTGACTGATAATGTATTATGAAAGTGACAGCATGTGATTTCTGAGGCTAGATGATTAAAGGTATGTGGCTTCCAGTTTACTTTCTCTTGGATCATTCACTGTGAGAAAAAATCAACGGCCATGTTGTAAGGACACTCAACATCCCCACAAGGCCTCTGCATTGTAAGGAACAGAAGTCTCTTTCCAAAACCCCAAACTATCCAGCCAATAGTGATATGAATGAATCACCCCAGTCATTCATATCCACTTATATTTACAAAGACCATACATATATAAGACTATTATACTATTTAATACACACACACACACAGGCTATGTGGCTACCCAAGCAAAAGTATAACACAGAGGTGGGTTAGCTGTTTAGAAAGGGTTAGCTAATTCAGACACAAGCATTTATAAACACATGTGTCAGGGTTCAATCAAGCACAGACTTGGGGATGAGGCCTGGCACTGTGAGGAAAGCCTTAGCCTAGGGAGTGGGCTGACAAGTTTTTAGGGACACCTGGAGCTGCTTAACTTTGGGTCAGTTATCTTAGCTTTCTTAGTCACAGTTTCCACATCCGTAGAATAGGACTATGAAGAGATGCTTTGAATGAAGCCCTCGTATGGCAACTGACACAGAGTTCAACCCCAAAATATTAGCTCCCCCTGTGATCATATGGTTTATGTAAGAGTAGGCAGGAGTCTGGCACTTCTTGGAGGTAAGGTTTGAAGGATGGACCTCTAATCAGGAAACTCAGGCCACAACCTAAAGAATCTCTTGATAATAAGACTTCAGAAACTTGAGAATGATCAAAGTTTTAGAATCCTTTCTCTGACAAACGAATTCATTATGGCTTTATCTGAAGGAAGGATGCAGATGAGATTTCTCAGGTCTGATGCCAATATGCTGAAAATCTGGGTAAAAAGAAATGATGTGGTTCCCAATTGGGGCAAGTTAAAATTTAAGTAAAGCTCTACAATTCTAGAAAAAAGTACAAATGATTCCAAACATATTCAGAGTCTCTTATGAGACCCAATTCTAACTGGTTTTCTGCGAGCTGCCTTAAAGGTAAAATGGAACCAGAATAGTTTGAAAAGTTTAAGTGAATTAGATTAATATCTGCATTTTATAAAATGCACTAAACCAATTTTGTCAAAAATTTTTTTGTACTAGAACTGCTGCTGGGCTAAGAACATAATCTTCCTGCCAAGTTCCCAGTGGGAGCAAATTTTCATTGCTCAGTTATAAACCTCTAGGGGGTGGAATGAGAAACTATGTGCATAATGGAAACTGTGACACAATCTTGATCGTATGAAGACTACCAGGTGCAGCAGTGACAGACTCAGAATTCTTCCAGCTCAGATCCTGGCCTCGAGCCTTGTGAGGTGGTTTGCACAGTTTTCTAATACAGACTCATGTGGCCAAATTCTGGGCACAAGAGGCCAACTATCTCAGGCATTGAAAAAGCTTTGCCAAGTAGAAGGTTCACAGACTCACAAACAGATGTAAGGCCCAGCTGCAGAGGCCCTTCATTCACATCTGTGCCCCGCCCTCTGCCTCACTTGGATTAAGCCTGTCTTTATGTGAACAGGGATTTAGGGCAGTTCTAAATCTCGGGAGTTCATGACTTCCATGGCACCTGCCGATCCACTTCCTTAAACTTGCACCCAGTCTACTCCTCTTCATTATCATTGTCACCATCCTGGTTGGTGACTTCATTAACATCTACTTCTTTCCTGTCTTGAATCTCTCCCTGTCTCTAATTCATCCTACACATTTAATATTCTTAAGTGGCAACTCTATTTGTAGCTACCTGCTGAGGGCCATTGCCAAGCAGGAATGACGCATCAGAATTTCCTTGCTAGCGTACCCCATGTTAAATGGATTTCGCTGTTGACATGGCATGTAAGGTGACCTTGCTCAAGGACCAAGGCGGATCCGGGTTTAGAGCTGATCAGGTTTGAGGAAGTATCCCGGTCCTTGGGTTTAGGGTGTTCCCGGTTTAAGACAATAGGGGTTTTAGGGAAGTTAGAGGTTGAAGATTATTGCTGCCGGGATTAGGGTATTCCTGCTGCCTGAGCTCCCGTTGAGTTCTCATGAGATTCAGAAAGTATTGGAAAAGAAAAGCCTCGTGGAGTAGGTGAATTGGGCGGCAGCTGAAGTGGGATTTCCCCAGAACGTGTGCGTAGAGGCCGGTGTGAGTTCGGGAATAAAGAATTGCTGTTTGAATCTACAAGGTGTGTGGTGGCTCGTGATTCTGTGCCCAGCCAAGACATTGGCAGCTACCCATTGCTGAAAAATCATTAACAGCTCCCCAATGCCTGTAAGGTTAATCCTCAGACTAGACCACAAAGCTATCAATGATCTGGCCTTAATCTCTATCGATAGAGCTGCCATTATCACCATGAATGTACCAAACACCCCCTTAAGCTGGAACACGCTTCCCAGATATGGCCTCCGCTTCTCCCACTCCACACCTTGCTCGTGTTGGTTCCTTCCTCTGGGAATTTCTTTAACAGCGTCTCTGCCCATCCACACCCTATCAATCTCTCAAAGCCTGACTCCAATTCTCCCCTGTGAAATCTCCAGCCCCATGGCTGGAAGTAATTTCATGCTTGACTAAATCCCAGAGGCCTCCACGTATATTTCTTATGGCACTTAGCACAGTCTACATTGTATTATTAGCATCCGTGTCCCTGTCTCATTTATTCTACCAGACCATAATCTGCTTGAGGGGTGAGATGATGCTAAATTCACTTTATGTTTCACACTACCAAGTAGAGTTATATATAGTGATTATTGTTAAGCGTGCACCATGATGCAAAGGCCTAACCACATAGTAAAGCTATTTTTTTAAATGTATTTTAAATGTTTCTTTAAAAGGAATGAAATCCAGATACCTGCTACAACATAGAAGAACCTTGAAAACATCATGCTAAGTGAAATAAGCCACACACTAAAGGACATACACTGTATTGTGAGACATCCAGGACAGTCACTCACAGAGATGGGAAGGAGAATAGCAGCTCAGGGCCTATGGGAGCCCAGACTGGGAGTTGTTGCTAAAGGATACACAGTCTCAGGGTGGGACGGTGAATATTTCTGCAGATGGATGGTGGTGAATGGTGGTAAACAATGCACATGTACTTGATGCTGCTAAATTGCACATTGATAAATTGGTAAATTTTATCTGCATTTTACCACAGTTCAAAAAATGAGATGAACAAATGAATAAAAAGAATGGAGATAGTAGAAAAAAGAAAGGGAAGAAGGAAGTTCCCCCTGATCTCTTTGCACAAAGAACTGAGGTGTAGGTGTGGGGTGTGGCTCAGATCCAAGCGGGCCTTTGCATGGCTGTGTGATTCGCTCACCTTCTAGGGACACTTACCAGGGTAAAATTAGAGAAACAAGTCTCGCTGCTAAGTAAAGAAATTCCACTGATATCCAGTGCCAAACCTCCTGGTTTGGGCTACAGTAGTCTAGCTTTCACCCGTCTTTTATTAGTACACATTTTCTATTTCCTTGATTCCTCTGGCTTTTCTTGTATTCTCTGAAGTTCGCGGATTTTCATTTCTAATCTCCCCTGGTTTAGCCCAAACTGGCCTCCCTGTAACGCTGGGAGCCGCTCAATCCATCACCTTGGCCTGGGTGAGTAACCATCACTACTTTCTGCCAGTTGCCAGAGCAGTCTAATATCCAATTACGCATTTCACTCGCAAAACCGTGATAGCTGGCTTGGTAGCTTGCTCAAAGTCCAAGTAAATTATGTCTGTCGCTTCACCCAGTGGGTTCATTGTCACCGACTTACAGAAATTAATCATGTTGGTTAAGCCCGACTGCCTTTCTATAAATCTATCTATATCCAATTTGTTTGTTTCCAAGTATTCTAGCCTAATCCCTGATCAAAGATCATAGGTTCTTTTCCAATTTAGGAGATGGGCTTATTAGGTATGTGATTATCAGTTTAATTTCTAAACTTAAAAATACATAGAGACAGCTGACTTGCTGTGTCTCCTAAGCCATACATACATATATGTATGTATGTATATGGGGGGGGGGGGCTGTCACACATATTTTTATTTGCCATTTCTTCTGAAATATTTTATTTCTACTTTCTCTTTGCAATTTCCTAATTATTTTTTCTCAATCCTAAAATAGAGCCTAAAATATTTGTTCTATTATTTCTGCTGTCATCAATTATACATTTTCTGCCTCCAGGAAAGAGTGCTATTTCTTGCTTGTTTTCTTCAGTCTCTCTCACAAACACAAAAGAATCCTTTTGTTCCTTAGAGAATTCCCTCAGCTGACACTGAGACCTGTCAACACACTTCAAGGTTCGTCCTTCCTTATTATAAGACTGCTTAAGTCTTTACATCACATGAATGCTTCTCTCCATTGACAGCACTGGCAGCCCCAGTCACGTCTTTCTTTCTCTCTCTCTCTCTCTCTCTCTCTCTTTCCTTCTTTCTTTCTTTCTTTCTCTCTTTCTTTCTTTCTTTCTTTCTTTCTTTCTCTCTTTCTCTCTTTATTTCAAACTTTACTCATTTATTTATTTGTTTATTTATTCCTGTTACTTTAGAGATTTATGGGTCATGATTTGAGAGGTTTGGTGCTGGCTCTCGTTATAATCTGTAGGGATCCCTATCTCATATTGCCCCGATATTATAGACTAAAAATATTTCTATGATTATAGACTAAAAATATTTCTATGAAATTCAATCAGTAAAAGTTCTACCAACAGAACCCTGGGCTTCTGCATTTTGAGAGGGCAAGAACTATTGATGTTTATATTGTCAATCAAGGAAACACAACATCTTCAAGTGCTTTCTGAATCATACTGATATGAAAGTTGATTTTTTCCTTCATATTAAGCAGTAAATACTTTTTGCTGTGGTAAAATTTTTGAAATATGCAAACAGGTAATCTCTAAATTATATACCTGGTAGCTTTTTATTTTTCCTGGTGCTGGGATTGAACCCAGGGCCTCACATGCTAAGCAAGCCCCCTACCATTGATTATATCCCCAGCTCTCCTTGGAAGTTTTCTACTAAAAAATTCATTTCTGGTGGATAATAGCCCATTTTCTTACGTTTTTATAGTCAGGCAGACTTAAGAATCCAAGCTAAATAAATACGATTCTCATCACTGTATGAAAGTAAAGGGCTATGAGAAGTTGGTCGTGCTAGCTATTGTGTTTAATATTCCACTGAACATATGAATTATAAAAGTATAAACGTGGGCAGAAATCTTCTCCAAAGACCTATTTCCCACTCCTAAAAATTGAAATGGTTATATTAAAAACGTGTGAGAGAATTCCAGAGTGCCCGAGCCCATCTGTCCCATCATTAAATTCTCCATGTTCCCTGTCTGATGTGCGTCCCTTGCTCCCTGAAACGCCATCACCTGTCTTCCTTAGTAATTTTTCCTTTTCAGGAGCGCTGAACAGCAGGAGCCTGCTGTTCGAAAAGAGCCCCTCTAAGAGGAAAGGGCTGGAATGCAGAAGCCACAGAGACTGAGGACATCTGGCAACTGAAAAGGAATGCATAATGGGGTAGGAGGCTCCCAGTGCCTGAGTCAGGGCAAGTGAACCATCCCTGGAAACAGTCACACAAATACCAAAATGACAGAGAAAAGAGGACAGCGAGCCTCACGGAATGCAGGAAACTGTAGATCATCGCCTGGAGGGAAACAGGGAGCCTTTGGGACCAAAAGAAAGTACACAAGGGACTGGACTATCTCCAGGGACAGGACCTCCTGTCCCTGGTCCTGTCCCTGGAAAGCAGAGTAACAGCACTGCAAGAAAAAGCCTGCCGCTCAGAATAGAAGGTCAAGTGAAGTCAGGACACAACTTCAAAGCTTTACCAGAGCACAACAGACGAGAGAAAGAAAGAATGATTCCAAGTGTAAGAAAGAGATGCTTTTTTAGGATAACGTTTCATTTCTCAACTGGTTTTATAAGAATCAGAATTATTATTTAACTTTACTATAAAAACATACACTGTGCATTTTGTACTAAATGCACATAGGTTGTTTGAAGTTTATTCTTTTCCGTTTTTCAGTTTTTTTCCCCATATTTTTATTTATTTATTTATTTTAAAGAGAGAGTGAGAGAGAGAGGGGGACAGAGAGAGAGAGAGAGAGAATTTTTTTTTAATATTTATTTTTTCTTAGTTCTCGGCAGACACAACATCTTCGTTTGTATGTGGTGCTGAGGATCGAACCCGGGCCGCACGCACGCTAGGCGAGCGCGCTACCGCTTGAGCCACATCCCCAGCCCCCCCATATTTTTAAATTGGTGCATTATAGTTGTACATAATGATGGGATTTATTATTACGTATTTGTACATGCACACAATATAACAATAAAATTTGGCCAATATCACTCCCCTGCACTTCATAGTTTTTTTTTTAATATTTCTTTTTAATTGTAGATGGACACAATACCTTTTATTTATTTATTTTAATGTGGCACTGAGGATGGAACCCAGTGCCTCACTGGTGCTATACAAGAGCTGTACCACTAAGCTCCATCCCCAGCCCTCATAGTTTAAGTAAAAAAGTATGCCACAAAATCATATAAATGAAGACTTTAGATTTTGATGAGTACAAATGTTCACATGGCTCTTATCTGAAAGACAAAGGTAAATGCTGGGGACTTGGCTCGGTGGTAGAATGCTTGTTGGGCATGTGGGAGGCCAGACACTCTCCAGCACAGCAATAAATAAATAAATAATTTTAAAAATGCAATGGTGAGGGGCTGGAGTTGTGGCTCAGTGGTAGAGCGCTTGCCTAGCATGTGTGAGGCACTGGGTTCGACTCTCAGCATCACATATAAATAAACGAATAAAATAAAGATCCATCAACATCTTTAAATTTTTAAAAAAAAAATGCAATGGTGAAGTGAATTTAAGTAATTTTAAAATATAGTGTTTTATAGTAAGATCTCAGTTCTGTAACACAGAAAATGCTTTGAAAAAGGCAATACTTCCATGAATTTAAAATTTGCTTCATTTATGAAATGCAGGTCACAAGGGAATGAAACTTACAGAAACAATGAAACAGCACTTAAAGCAAAACGTTTGTTATTTGATGTGAAAATAGCACACTGCTTTTAGGGTTCTTCATGATGTTTTCCTGGGTAATGAATAGTATTTCATTCTCAGTTTGTATAATCCAAGTAGATTTTGTCTCATTAAGTGTATTTTCTCTCCTAACACACTCCTAGAATCCCACTGGCTGTGTCAAACAGAACTGCTCCTGTTTCTGCTCATTATTCAAGGCCAGAACCACTAAAACAGACCTCGTTGTTCTGAGTGTACTGAACCAAGTCACTGGGTCAGGAGAAGAGTCAGAACTAAGACTAAGGACAGCCACACTCTTCTGGGTCAGGAGGAAGAAGGAAAGAATTCTCTAGCTACTTTAAACCAGCAGGTGATGATATCAACTTTTAATAAATGCAGAGGTTAAATAGAGAGAATGACTGCTGGTAATGGAATAGAAGCAGGAAGAAGGAAGTAAATACGAGTGAGTTTCTGGTGACTGACAAATTTCATCTGCATCCATTCTGAAAATAAAGAAAAAGAAGGCCGGAGACCAACCCCACAGAAGAGATCTAGGGATGGGGGCAAAGGAGACCAGAGTACATTGCAGCAAGTGAATAGAGTCAGAGCTTGACCGTTATTACAAATTCAGCTAAAAATAAGGACACAAGAAAATATCTTAAGATATCAGATTGTATTTTCCAGCATAAAGCTTGCTATTCAGAGTTTTCTCCTAGAATGACAGTGAACTCACCTTTCACAAACAACAGGCCTAGAGTCATTTGCAACAGGACCCAGGGAGGAACATGCCTGACGAGGAGGTGGCGCGATGGGCACTGCGGAGTCCAGGGAGCTGGTCTTCCGATGGAAAGCATCCTGGGCCAGGGCTGCCCCTGCTGGTGCCGCAGTGACTGGGCCATCCCCGTCCACAGGGCAGGAGCCTGCTCGACCGTGGCCTCCTCCCAGGGGTAGCTCAGGACCCACGGCTCCCTGCAGGGGCAACTCGCCACCACTCAGCTCCATTTCCAGGGTGGGCGATGCTGGAGGGGATACTCGGGGCTTCCGTTTGGTGGAGGCACCAGACAGCAACTTCAATAACCCCTTTTTTTCTTTCTAGAAAAAGAGAAATAGGGACAGTAGTTGGAGACAGACAGCGCTATTGCTGTTGTAATCTATAGGTCCCTCCAGTTTCGGCTTTTCCTTGGATCTTTTGAAATTGTTTGTTGATACTTGGTTACTGGTAATCTGGTGACCAGTGTTTGTTTGTACAGGGTTAAACCTGAGGGTTGCTGCTGCTTCTCCCATTCAGCCTGCAGGCTTTTGTTTGTTTTAGACATCGGGTTGTTCATTATCATCTTCTACTGAGGTAATGAAGATAAGCAGATAAAAAAGATAAAAGGAAGCTAATTCACAACAGGGGGACACTAGCCAAGAACAGAGTTACCTTAGATTAGGTAGAGGGGAGGACAAGGGAAGGGAGGGGAGAGCAGGGGATATGGGATAGGAAGTATGAGGCGGGAGGGAAAGGGAGAAAAAAAAAAGGGGAAATCACATGGAAATGGAGGGAGACCCTCACTGTTATACAAAATTATATATAAGAGTTTACGAGGGGAATGGGATAACAAACATGGAGGGAAATGAATTTCAAAAGATGGGGTAGAGAGAGAAGATGGGAGGGAAGGGGAGGGGGGATATTAGAGGATAGTAAAGGTAGCAGAATACAACAGTCACTAATATGGCAGTATGTAAAAATGTGATGTGTAGCCGATGTGATTCTGCAATCTGTATTTGGGGTAAAAATGGGAGTTCATAACCCAATTGATTCTAATCTATGAAATATGATTTGTCATGAGCTTTGTAATGTTGTGAACATCCAATAAAAAAAAAAGAAAAAAGAAAAAAAAGAAATAGATATTATTATTTTATGTTTATATGTGACTGCATGACCAATGTGATTCTGTAACATGTATAATCAGAAAAATGAGAAATTATACCCCATCTATGTATGATGTATCAAAGTACATAAATGCATTCTACTTTAACAAAATTTTTTTTTAAAGATACAACAAAAACCCACCAATTTATCTCAGTTTGATAAAAGTCTAAGTAGATATTTAAGGATAAAATGAAAAATTCAGATGATAGATTGAACTGTTTGAAATTCTGCCTATCCTGTCTCTACTGTAAGGCAGCTGAATGAAATGCAAACCTAACAGCATGTTATTCCACACCCACAGATTTGAGCCTCATCATTTACAGGAATGATACCTTCATCAGAGTGTAGGGCTAAACCACTTCTCACTCATCCTCACCTTGATTAAATTTAACTAGTCAATAATAACAAAGTCAAGTCATTTCTATTCTGCAGCTACTCCCTTGATAAGAAACCCAAAATGCCACATTTTAATGAAAGCATCAGTATATTAATACTTTAGTATCTTTTTTTTTTTTTGCAAGCAAATGCACAAATAACAATTTTCCCCAACAACCTCATTTCCCAGAAACCATCTCTTGAATTTTTGCCTCTTTTGACATCTTGCTTGGCTCTGCTAAGAAAGCCAGAGCTTGAACTAGCTTTCCTTCATTCACAAACTCGAAAGTGCCAATGTTTTTTGATGACCAGGCTTAACATCATTTTAAAATCATTATCTTAAATTGTTTTACTAAGATGTCAACTAAATCATTAAGTCCTCTTTATGGAAACTCTGCTTGAAAATGAAACATTTCATAGAGAACTATTTCTTTAGAAAACTCAGTAAGCAAATCAGAACTATTAAGGCCCACTAACAGTGACATGGAATTATCAGGGACCCACAAGGAAACAAAGCACTGAGAATTTTTTCTTGGAAATATGAGTTAGCTCAGATACAGTTAAAAAAAAAAAAAACACCTTGGGGAAATGAATCTGAATCCACAATAACACAATTCCATTAGACCCAGAATGGCAGAAATGAGGAAGACGGAGCAATCATTTATCAGATGATGAGCAAGCATCCCTGGGAAATTGCACCACAGTCTCTATTTGCTTAATGCTGCTCACAGTATGCATTGTCCCCTGGGCTGAAAATGGGAAGCAGTGTTAAGAGGGATAGGGAGTAAGTGCTAAGGTCATTTCTGTACCAGCTTGACTCGGGCTGTAGCTGAGCAGAGCCAGATCCCTTCAACCCATTCCAAGGCTGAGCAAGATCCTTCTGCATCTCAAGGCTTGGGCTTCGGCTCATCACACATATAATGACACATTATCCAACAGGCTACCATCTGCCTTCCAATAAATGGGCCAACAAATTTGGACTACCTGCTTGAGTGTAGAAACTGTATCTTACACACCTCTATATTTTACACAGGACCTAGTACAGAGTCTTTCACCTATTAGAGCTGAGAGGCCAGGAAAATACTGGAAAAGGATGAGACCCATGGAAGGAAAGCCAAATATTTAGCTAGTAACAGGGCTCAGAAGATAAAACAGGAGTTTTGTATTTCCCCAATGCAGAGGAGATAAAATCTTTCCTCTCTTCAAAGGTCAATGAAATGCCCTGACTAAATAGCTGCCAATGCTGTGGCCCTACTTCTTGGAAGGAGTCTGAGGTCAAAAGAGTCGAGCAATGTTCTGGGGAGATTAATGTCTGATAGCTTACACTTCGAAGGTAGCTATCAGCTGTGACTTCTAGCTATTCCTGCCATGATGTAAGAGGGCACACACTAATCCCTGGACCCCCATGGATCCACCAAGAACATCGAGTCCATTGATAAATTACCATCTCAGCAAACCACAGCTAAAGATGTTGCTTAAAAGCTCAGTACCGGGCACTCAGAAGAATATCAGATAACTGAAATGCACTCAGGGAACAGCCTTTAAAGTGATTAAGAAGAAAGATGACTTGGTTCATTGAAAATGATTAAACACATTAAATACAGCTTGCTTTAATGACTTCTAAGGGATGTGTTATCATCATCAACTGATGCCGACTACCCATGGAGCAGAAGGCAGAGGATTAGGTATCATGGCAGGGTGCAGGGGGTACAGGGAGGGGATGCTCACACGGGAAAGATGCAGCCCTAGTTCTAGGGAGCTGTGCTATTAATTTCATATTCTGGAGTTCTCTCTATTAGCAGAGCAACATGCCACTTGGAAGAGATAACTGCAAATTCAGACACTTATCATCTAAGGGCACCTTTGTTTTTTTCTTTTCTTTTTTCTTTTTTTTTTTCCAAAATCAAACAGCAGAAATGAAAACTGGATGAATCAGTGCAGACTACACTTCAGCAAAGCAATTTTTTAAATGCAACGTTAGCACACATGAAAAAGGGGCCTATCTTTTAACATAAACCTTACTTAATAACTCATCTCCTGTGGGTTTTCCAATAAATCATTCCCAGATGAAATAATGTTTTTAGAATCATCGTTTTCCCTTCAGAAGAGCTGACAATTTAAAATAGCATCACATACCAACAAAACAAACAAACAAAAAACAAAACAACTATCTGGGTCAGAAGATGATCACCAGATAATCAGAGTTACTTTTATATATGAAATAATTTCTGACCATCAGCTTAATTCCTTTCTATCAGTCACGTAACAGACAATGAGTCTGAGTGGGAAACATCAAGTTGGAGCTCTTTCCTGAGCAGAAATAAACTTTATTTGAGAGACTCACAATTAACAACATTTTCCCATTGAGTCTTTCATTTTGTTTTGTTTTGTTTTTGCCCTCAGACATGCAGAAATTATAAAAAAAAAAATAGTATTACTGGGCCATAGGCCATCAATAATCTATATAGCCAGACTCCTAAAACTCAGAATCAATTGTTCTTAGGTAAGGAATCTCAAAAACTAAATTCACAATTATCTATAGTAATCACTCACACTCTGAACAAGTATTTACAGAGTGTCTAACAAGAAGAAGGCAAACTGCTAGACTCAGGAATACAATAGCAAATAAGACAAAGAACGACTCATGTTGCCTAGCAGAGACACAACCGTGGCTATAAAATAGGCCCTCTGACAAGAATAAAGCAGGGTAAGGGGAGAGTGATGATGATCCGGGGTGCTGCCCGAGATACAGGGGACCACGGGAGGGGTCTTTAAGGAGGGGGCCCCGTGGGAAGTGCCATGTGAAATTGTAGACATGATCAAAACACCACTAGCTTCAAAAATTTTGTCAAATGCTTTCAGAAAGGATTTCTACATTTACTCACAGCAACCTGATGAGGCAGGAATTAACTATTATTCTCAGTGCCTGAAGCTTTCTAAGCTTGCCTAAAATCATCATGCTAGCAAGGGGTGATGGTGAGATCTGAATCAGGCCCACGCTCTTCTCTTCTGTGTGTCCAGTGCAAGCAACGCCTCTGGAAGCGCAGGGGAATAATAGGAGCAGACACGTTTCCCTGTCGCCACAGGTCGCAAAGGCTGCTCTGGGTTGAACTGTGTGTGTGGATCTGCACTTCGGGGAGCTGGACTGGATCCCGGTTCTCAGCAAGGGCAGGACAGTGACTGTGTTCACGTCACAGGGAGGGTGCGCTTCCCTTCCAGCAAACAGAATGGCAAAACACACATAGACGATCTTATTTCTGACAGCAAAAGAAGAATGGGGAGGAAGGAAAATGGTTTGAGCAAAGAAAATAATCAGCAGGGACTTCAGGAAAAGGGCTCAGAATAGAAAACAATGAATCTTTAAAAATCGGATAGGAAGCTCTGCTTAAGAAAATCAAGAATAACAGACAGGTCCTTAAATGTTGGCTGACTGAAGAAAACCTGTGGTTGGCTCCTTAAGAGAGAATTGGGAGGAATTTGGGGGTGAGGAGTTGAGGCAGTAAATGTTGATGTTTTATCCATTTTTAGAAAAACAGCAGACAAAGCTGTTAAACTCATGATTATGAAAGAAATCAGGGATCTCATGGAAGGAAAAATAACAATGACAGAAAGGCCCAGATTTCAAACAAGTAATAACTAAGATTATGTTTGAAAATATAGAGTATTCCAGATAACTATGGTCCAATACAGAGTACACATACCAAGTTAGCTAGAGACTTTAACTCTGGGATGAAAACATAACTTTTAGATATTCCTAAGATTTTGTAATACAGGACTTCCAAATAAAATACGGTTCAAAAGGAACAGCGTAGGCAGAAGAGATTCTCATATACTTTTCCCTTGACTTGCTGATAGTTCAATCTCACAGAAAGCCAAGCACACTGCGATTCTAGATCTGATTCTGATCAACTATGGGGAGAGGAGACCAGCCAGGAGCTAGACATGCTCTCCAGGAGAAGCAGAAATACCAAGAACTTCGAAGAAGGCGCCCAGAAGAGACTGGAGGTAGGTTTGAACTCTTCCTTTTAAAAGAATTGATTTTTAAAGTTCAAAGAAAACATGTATGACATGAAACTCAAAAGGGAAGATGCTTCAAGAGGAAAGGGAAGACTCTCAAAATGAAATTCTACTCATACAATTGCAAATTATCTGGGCAGATGAAAATGTAGAGGCATCCAAAGGAACTGATGTGATTCCCCGGGAGCAGCCTAATGGGGTCACATTTTTAAAGGACATGTACAAAAAGATGAAGAGAAGGGCCCGTAACAAAGAACATAGTATGGTGCATGGTGATTCAAGAAGGCTGAAGATCAGAATGAGCTTAAAGTTGCCAAAATGCTAAAGACAAGACAAAAAAAAAAAAAAAAAGAAAAAAGAAAAAAAAATTAAAAGGGGATTTAAAAAGTTATATTTGAAACAAAAAGAACAAGAAAGACACAGATCTGCTATCTGGAGTGTACAATGGTTCTCAGATGGAAGGTGCAAAGGGAAGGATACTCTTCATACTGAAAAGGAAGAATAATAAATCTTGATAAGAGAGAAATGGGTGAAAAGAGGGATTGATAGATCAAATGGATACTCTTAACAGCTAAAGTACAACCAATAATCTATGAGAGACTAGAGAACTTGGGGATCAAGGTTAACTCAACAGGCAAACATGGGGATGTTTCAAAAAGAAGACAAGGCACTCTGCAGACTGGGAAATTCTAGAATAGTATTAAATGAAAGGTTTACAAGCACTTAGGAAAGGAAATGACAATTTGAGCAGACTCTTCCAGGAAAAGTTTGCTACCAGTGAGTGATAGCAAAAAGTGAGTTTGAAAGACATTTGCTCTCAATGTAGCATCTGGCAATTGGCCCCGTGATACCCTAGTAGAGGTGATTTAGGAATGTGGGCTAAAGGACCCTTAGTTGTGAGGATTCGTGATTATTTAAGTGATGATGATCATGGAATTACTGTACTATCAACAGACTTGGAACATCAAATGAAGTAGTAGACTTGAGAAGGGAAAACGTGGATATCTGTGACATGATGAACAACTTCAAGAGTATGACCTTAAAAAAAGGAAGAAGAAATAAGGAGACAACTTTGCGAACATCTCAGGGCATCACGTAAAAGGACTGATATGTTCCACAAGGCCCCTTACAATGAAGGGAGAGCACAGGGAGACACATGTGCTCAGTGCCTTTGCTCTGAGCTAAGGGTGTCTGACGATGACCAGGGACCATCCAGAGTTAGGGCACTAGCAGCCCTTGTGGTGTCCAAGCACAGGCCAATAGCCATTGGTCAGGGATGGGTACTCAAGGGAATGATGCTCAGGGTCCTGGATTAGTTGCAGCTGTAACATTGCCACCAACTTTTGTGGTGAAAAGCAGTTCTTTAAATCAAGGGTGCTGGTAGGGCTCCATTCCTGGATGCTGTAGGAAAGGATGCTGCCGGGATTCTTTGGCTTGCTCCTTTCTCTCATCACTCCTACCTCTGCTTCCCCTTCTGTTCTCTCCTGACCGCTGCCTCCCCTTCAGGAAAATCCTTATACTTAACCCTGGGTCTTCTCAGATAGGCACTCTTAATTTAAGCACATTTGTCAAATGCTTCTGTCCAGCAAGGAAACGTTTCCCCAGTTTCCAGGGATTAGGAGATGGACATCTCCGGGAGCCTCAGGAAACAAGTTTCAGAGATTCGATGAATGCTACACCAGGATTCCTGGGAAGGTAGGGGCTGAAGAGGCCCTTCCCCATCAGTGACCAGGGCCCTGGGACACACCGTGCCCATGCATTAAAATTTAAACCATAAAAATAATTCTTTTAATGATATTAACAAAGTTGGATGTGTCAGCTTGAGCCCAAGTTTAATGTAGTTGATTATAAACACGGAATAGATATCAATCTTTTTCAAAATTTCTCATGTAAAAAGTGAAATATTTTTAATAAGCGGTAAAGTTTATTTCCTTATAAATTCCTGTTTACAGGCTCACCTACCCATTTAAATACAGCAACATACATCACCGCTGAACCAGGTGCCGAGAGTTTATGATTACCCTAGCACTTCTGAGGACTGATCCACAACTTCAGGGGGAATGCATGAAATATTGAGGAACAAGTGCCGACTGCAGTACTATTATGCAGACCTTGCTACTATCTCTTCTCTCCTGGTCACATTTAATCACTATCAGTTTCTCTTTCCTTTAACTACCCGTCTCAAAACCCATCCATCGGTGAGTACTTGAAACAGTTTTCTGCTTGTATTTTCTTTGCTATTCATCCCCAAGTGAAAAACATGAAAAATACACATGAGTTTAGAAAATCAATTTTTCCCTATATTTCAGGTCCTCTGAAGGAACCATGCTGATGTCAGATGTACTGTAGATAAAATAAAGCCACACCAGTAATACTTTTTTTTTTTTTGGTGGGGGTGGGGGTGGGTACAGGGGACTGAATGCAAAGGCACTCAACCACTGAGTCACATCCCCAGCCCTAGTTTGCATTTTATTTAGAGACAGGGTCTCACTGAGTTGCTTAGCACCTTGCTTTTTGCTGAGGCTGGCTTTGAACTCAGGATCCTCCTGCCTCAGCCTCCCAAGCCACTGGGATTTCAGGCATGCATCACAGCACCCGGCAACAAATGATACTTTTAATCAACATTTTCAACCCCCTTGTGTCTTCAAATTTTTCTTTCTTTCTATTTTTTAACAGATTTGTGAACAAGTGAACAGGAAAAATTAAGGACAGCAAAATGATGAAAGAATGAGCGACCCAAGAAGGAAGAAAATTCCTCCCAGAGACCAAGCTGCGAGAGGTGGCTCACCGAAGTCTTATTCACCGTGGCCTCCCTAATGCCCACAGAGGGCCGGGCAACTGGCAGGAGTCTGAGTGCACGACAGGGTGGTGCCCTGTTTCCTCCGCACTGTGTTCCTGGCTCAGGGACAGTGACTCACCCGTGGTAAGCACCAGAGGGACTCAAACAAAGAGTATGTGCATTAGTGAGACACCCCGGGACACGGCACCGTCAGAGAAGGGTGCGCTCTTACCTTGCTGTCCTTGTCTGGTTTGCTTGCTGAACCGCTCCCACAAGCTGATGAAGAGCCGTCTGGAGACGTGGGAAGTCCAGGGAGAATGGTCACTGTCCGGCCACTGGGCTCGGCTTCCAGAGAGGCAGCGGTGATGCTCGGGGAGGTCAGCGAAGTGGCCGCAGCACAGGCCAGCGGGGCACTAGCTCGACTGATACTGACAGCAGCAGCGTGGGCAGCGGAGCCTGCCATTGGAGGCAGAGGCTGCGGGGAGGCCAGTGAATGGTGGGGCAGCCCCACAGATGCAGGCCCGAGGCAGGCGGCATTCTGTACCTGGATGGGCGTCACCGCTGCCGTGGGGCGTTCTTGGTTATGTGCTGCAACTGGTAGACAACAGGAGGAAAAAGTCAACTTCCTACCAAATACTACTCAGTGAAACATGAGTCAGTTTGCTGCATCACACACAATGAAAGGTTGCTCCTGCTACTTATTACAATAAAGAATGGATGGATAGTAATTTAAATGCAATTAAAATATTGGCTGGATCTCTAGACACTATTTTCCTTCCAGATCAGCCCTGGATTCTGTTGAGAACTTAGAGGTTCAACTATAACCCCAAACCCTTTAGTTAAAGAGAACACCTTTCCACACAGAATAGGTTTTTGATGGTTCTCTACAGTGTTGAACAATATCAGCCTCAAGTCCTTTTTCAATTAACCATTCCTCTTCTTTTTTTGAGTTGGGGGTCTTGCTTTGCTGCTCAGACTGGTCTTAAACTTATGATCCTCTTACCACAGCCTCTTGAATAGATGGGATTATAGACAGTCCTGTGTCATTGTGCCTGGCTCATAACACACCATTTCTCTTCTTTTTCCAATAGAATTTACAAGCCTTTAGTTTACCCCACCATTGTTACCCAAGATTCTCAGTAGGTTTTCAATGCTACAGAACCAAGAAAGCTATTTAAGATTCTACTGGGTCTAAAATAGATTCACAACTTAGTTCATCAATAATGATCAACATACCAGTTGGCAAAAAATCATACAGTGGTCACAGAGCTAGGAACAGTGAGATCTGAGACTCACAATCTTGATTACAGAAGTCATATTTTCTTTTACTCTTTGGACTCACTCAGTTGCCTTGGCTGACCTCCAAGTTGAGATCCTCTTGCCTCAGCCTCCAAAGTAGCTGGGGTTACAGGCATGAGCCACCATTCCCAGCTTATTGTACTGTTGTTCATCATTTTAATATTATACCTAATTTTCTCAACCTCTGCCATAAATGATCTGCTATTAGACAGGCAAATTCTTTCCCTGATGTGCCCTGGTCCTCTCCTCTTACCTGTCCTCACTGCGTTGCGGGCCTGGTTGACTGTCATTTGCCCAGTCATGTGCAACAGGACCTTCGTCTGAGGACTTGTCTGGATGTGAGCTGCTGATACCACAGCCGTGGGGACGACACTGGGTGTCCCAGCCACACCATTTCCCTGGAGCTTCTGGACAGGCCCTCCTGCAGTGGAGGGACTGACCATGGTTACCCCTCGACTAGTCTGACCCGCAGTAGACATAGGGACTTTAGCCTGGGAAGCATTTGTCACCGCCCTGCCAAGACAGAAACAGAAAGAAAGCCCAATCCATCAGCAAAATGAGAGATAGAACAATTAAATGCAAGAAAAATGACAGGGCTTTAAAGATAGAAGGTTATAAAAAAAAATGAATGGAATTATTTTTACAAAGTTTTTAAGAAGAGCAAATTCAAAGAAATGATGGCCCTGAGGCAGAGAAAGGTCTTGAAATTGTTCTGAGTCACCAGAGACCAACACGTCACACTCTGCTCAAGAATATACAGTCGCTGGGTTCAGTTTTCCACATCACAAACCAAGCATCCCACTGACTTCCAACGTCCTGGATTCTCCTGCTTTCACCTACCAGACAAGCCAGGTGTGCTCCCTTAAATAGCCTCATTTCCACAGCTTCTGACCTTCTCTCTGCTTGCCTCGGACACATCACTCAAGTGCCTGTGCGCGCGCGCACACACACATATGCACACATTCTGGGAATGTCCTTTCTGGCTGCTCTTGACCAATTTCAGTCTCATTTCTTTCAAGACCCAGCACAAATCCCATCATTTCCAGAAGTCTTGCCTGGGGTCCAAGTTTAAGATCTTATGGTTCCACTGTTTCATGCAGATTCCTTCCTTTGTTCTGTTTTTATATTCAACACAGTGTATCTTTAATTTAATTTCGCCCTTGATTACAAAATGTGGTGTATTCTTTTTTTAGAAATAAATCCCGTGTTAATGCTGATGACACAGTGAAAGTTCCTTGAAGGTAGGACCAGTATAAAATGGGACTTTTCTGTTCCTTCACTATTTGCACATTTTGGGGGGTATGGCCAGCTCTGAACAAATTTATTTCCTATGAATGTAATTATATTAAGTACAAAGTGATTTTGTATAACGTATTTTTTTTATATTCCTAAAATCATTTAGACAATGACCATTCTGTTTAGAGCAATTCTCTGATAGGGTATTTTAATAGCACAAACATCCTTCTTATTTATCATGATGACTCAGAGAGCACTTGCTCTAAGCAAGAATTGCTCCAGAGTTAAACAGACTTATGATAATCTGTTTTTGAATCTCAGCTTGACCAACTTCATTTATTTACTGTTGTTTGTTGTAGTTCCCTTATTTATTATTATTATTATTATTTTGCACCAAGGAGATTTTATCTGCCATTTTCTGGATGGGCTGGATTCTGAATGTCGATTTTAACATATACAGAATAGAAGGTTTATATTGATTAAAAATTTGCAAGTCAAATTAAAGCTAACATTCTGTCACCATCTGCAACAATAGTGATTTTCATTTGATTAGGCTGCTAGCCAACCTATAAATCAAGGCCAACAGCTGACAAACATGTCAGTTCATTAAGTCATTTGTTTAAAATCAGGACATTTGAAGAATGATTTAACATAGTTAAACCTAGACTATTATTAAAAGTCCAGTGGTCAGAACCTGGGGCTTCTTCCATGTTGATTTAATTACTGGTCATTTCCTTTAGTTCCTGAGAATAGTTTCCTCAGTGACCAGAAGGTAAATTATCTTTAAATAAAATAGAGAAAAAATTTACATATATAAAGTGCCTATCATTCTGTAATAGGATTTCTATGATACTTTGGGCCAGATTATTCCTGTGGGGTGGGGTGGGGGGGCTGTCTTGCACACTGCAGGACGGAACAGCATCTCTGGGCTCTACCTACTAAATGCCATCAGCACCCCACACCTTCAGTTGTGACCAAATGCCCATCAAAATTATGTTCAGTTACTGCTAAATGTCCCCAGGGGAACAAAACTGCTCTTATTTTAAATGGATCAACACCATATTTAAGGCATTTTTATTTCTGACTAAGAATTCACAGGTAATTGCCCAGTTAATGACTGGATATAGATCCACACGGTATGGGCTTGAGACCTTCTTCAGTGTCATCTCAGACAAGTTATTTGATCTCTCTATGCCTCAATTTCCTCACTTATTAAGTGGGGGATAATAACAGTAACTACATCAATGACGTGTTTAAGGACTGAGAGTTGATAAATGTAATGGGTTTAGAAATCAGCATGCCTGGTATATTGTAGGCATTATATAACAGAAAAGTATTAATAACATAGCTCTTATTTCAAACATTATTCCTTTTATTTTCTAGTAGGAAAACAACTGAAAAGGGTACAGTTGAGTCTTCTAACATATAAATTAAAGAAAATAACTTCCAACCCAGTATATTTATGGTAGAAACCTATAATTTCACACATATCCATGTGAAAAGTAAGCTAAGATCTTAGCATTAAAAGGGGTTTTAGCAGATATAGATATGGATTTTAAAAACTTTGGCTATGTAACAGGCAATTATAATGTGAGAAGAAATATGAACAGGCTGGAAATCCTGGGAAAGAACAAAGCTGTTCTGTTTAGAACTTAGTAAACCATTTACTCAAAACCATACCTTGTGATGGGTGCCACGTAATTGCCAGGGAAAACCCCGATCTTGCTAGTATGCATTGATGTCCCTTTGAACCAGCCATCCTGGCAACGCTCAAACACTAAAAACATCTCCCCTTTTCTCAGTTCTAGTTCATCCTCTTTCCGGGGAGTGTACGGGTAGATAGCCACATACCTAGAATAGGAAGAAAACATTTGATCTCGGGCTAACAGACATACACCGAGGTGCTCAAAACTCTTGTTTGTTACAACATCTTGAATGTTGTAGAAATGTTACTGAAAGCACAAACTTTTAATCTATAAGTAGCATTCACAAGTTTCCCTTGAAAGAGATTTTGCTGTTTACATTTTAAATGGAGTTACAGGCCTTCCTTGCCAAGATCTTCTCCTCCCAGTGTGGAAAAGTATCCATCAAATGGTATTTGTATGGTGTAACAGAATTAATGCTGTTTCTTTTTAAAAAATTATTTTTCAGTTATTGATGTACATTTATTCATTTATTTATGGTGCTGAGGATTGAACCCAGTGCCTCACACATGCTAGGCAAGCCCTCTGCCACTGAGCCACAACCCCAGCCCTTTAATGCTGTTTCTAAGAGTGCCTTATGTGCTGCTATGGATTAGGTTCCCACTGGGAAAACTGGGCACTTCAAATGGCACTTGATAGACTTGGGAAGTAGCCTCAAATGAGGACATATGGTATAAAATCCCATTGAGAAGCACAATATGCTGCCCTCCAAACACAAGCTCAACCTAGAGGCTTGGGCTGCACCTGTTTGTATATGCTCAGCCAGGAAGGAGATTGCATTTGAAAAACTCAGAGGAAACGAAGGTCTAGGTGATAGAGAGTACAAAACAACCCCACAATGTAAAGTGATTCTGCCTATCAACACCTGAAAACAGATACTCAAACTAATCTACAGTTCTGACTGGTGCTGTGAACAATCAGGATTTGCAAAAAATCTTATTGCATTCTGCCACTAATAAACTCTGGACAGAATAATAGACTTTTCTGGATAATTATTGCTGGGGATGTAGAGTTTTTTATACCTAGATCTGATTTTTTTTTTTTAAAGATAGAGTGAGAGAGGAGAGAGAGAGAGAGAGAGAGAGAGAGAGAGAGAGAGAGAGAGAGAGAGAGAATTTTTAATATTTATTTTTTAGTTCTCGGCGGACACAACAACTTTGTTTGTATGTGGTGCTGAGGATCGAACCCAGGCCGCACGCATGCCAGTCGAGCGCGCTACCGTTTGAGCCACATCCCCAGCCCCAGATCTGATTTTTTTTAACATATATTTAAAAATATTTTTTATTTGTTTTTTTATAGTTATATACGACAGTAGAGTGTATTTTGACATATTATACATAGGAGTCCAACTTTCCATTCTTGTGGTTGTACATGATGTGGAGTTATACTGGTTGTGTATTCATATATGAACATAGGAAAGTTATGTTCAATTCATTCTACTGTTTTTCCTATTCCCAACCTCCCTCCCTTCCCTTCTTTCCCCTTTGTCTAATCCAATGAACTTCTATTCTTCCCAACTCCTTCTTATTATGTGTTAGCATCTGCCTAGATCTGATTTGTGTGGAACACCTTCCTGTTTCTTAATGCCCTACTGCAAGGAATGAAAATCAAGACCAAAAGCTCAAACAGGAGTTATAAAAAAAAGAAAAAAGGCAGTTCCCCACACGTTTGCTATTAAAAAGAAGAAAACGGCATGCTTCCCTAACGGTGAAAGGCCATTCCACAGCAAGAGAGCTGCCTAGCACGCTGATGTGTTAGGCTCATTCTGTTTCAGCAGTTTCCTAATTATATGCATGACCAGGCAGAGGTCTGCAGAACACCAACTACTTGATGGGCCATAAGCCTGTCAGCAGCTCATATCAGAAAGGTGTGTTTCTACCTCTACTGTTTAGGCTTAGTTTTAAGTGAATACTTAAGCAGTAATAAATGACATCCTCACTTACACACTTGGGCGAGTCTGAGGCCGTAAATGTGCAATCTGGTCAGTGGATCCTGCCACAGGCCTGGGTCCCATTCCAGCAGCAGCGGCAGCAGCAGCAGCAGCAGCAACAGCAGCAGTAGCGCCTGGTGGTGTGGAGGCGAGGACAGTGGCAGCCAGGAGAGGGGGTGGTGGAAGGGGAGGATTCATGGTCTAGTATAGAAAAAAGAAAAAGAGGGGGCAACAAAATATTTATTAACATCTGCTATGGAAGGTGGGAGGGAAAAGGCATCAGAAATCTATACAAGATTCAAATGGAATCCATACAGAGCAGAACCAGCAGGCTGCCTCCTATGAGAACCCCTTTAAAAATTCATATTAAAGCCACAGCAACTTTTTTTTACCAAACAGGTAAGTAATCACTCTTGGAAAGAGGAAAAAGGAAAAAGGGGGAAAAAAATAAAGAAATGATGCCGTGAAATTTTAAGATTAATAGCACTTTAAAGTACAAACTGGGACCAGAATTCAAATGCCTGTTGAGGGGGCAGCTATGTCATGCTGTTTGCTAGGAATTAATTTGTGATTGTTTCTGTAACCTGAAACTTAAACACAACACAAAACAATTTAGCGGCATTATATCTCAAATCATTCCTTTGAAAGAAAATTTCTTTTGATGCTTGGTCTCCAAAAAGCCCAAACAATAGCGTGCCACAGTCACTGGGCCATTGTTGCTACTTTGGCTTATTCTTTTCTTAACTCTGCTAGCTTTTGAAATTTAGGACTATCAAGGCTGGTAATCTTTAACAAGTACACCAGTGAAAAGCTGCTCTTTCCTTTATGGGCACAGCCTAATGGGGTTCTGCCTACAGGACTCCAAGTCTTTTGAAAATCAATGGAGCGATTGTTACTTTCTGATCTATAAACTCCAGATGATTCTCTAGGGTCTGCATATTGAAACTCCTGGGAAAACTGCCTGAAAACCCACCACCCCCTCCCCCAATCTATGAAGTCCATAATCGTAAAAATTGAATCAGAAGAAAAACAAGGAGACTAATAGATGTACCTACCTAGCATAAATGGCTTCTACGCATCAGCATATTGATGAGAAAAATTTAGTGATTTCTAAACATAGCTCATAAGTCATTCTGTTTCTATTTTTTTGAAATAAAAATTTGAATCTCATCAACATGTACTTCATCTATTAACTAGGGACGTGGTCGTTCCACCTAAGGACAACAACCAGGTCCTGGAAGACCATCCCTAAGGTCCCTATAGGCCCGGTTGCACCAGATTATCTCTACTAGGTGTACTACTAGTCACCACCCTGTTGCAAAAGCAACAGGGAGCCTTGAATGGGGTTACCTCTCTGTTTTTTCCTCCTGCTAACAGCCAAATTCTGTTGATGATCCTCTTTCATTCATTCTGTAATCTAATATCTCTATATTCTCACATCCTACCTCATAAACATCACATCCTACTCCCTCCTTCTCTCTGTCCACCACTAGAAACTATAAACTCTTATGAAACCCTGTAGACTATATGGTAGAAAATAATCGTACTCATCATTTCTGTTTATAGGGGCAAAACTGTAACTGTCTAAATAGAAGCTAATTGATTTATGGCTGCATATTAGTTGCCGTGGGTGCTCTAAACATTGATCTCCCCCATAAAGGTGATGTATTCCTAACCTGCAGGGACACTACAAGATTATAGAGTAGAAACTACAATACCTCAGATTCGCACTGCTAGAGAGGAAGACACACAGACAACATGAAAAAATAAGGGAGGAAAATGCCCCAAACAAACCAAGATACTGTAACAATAGAATCCATTGACAGCACAGTAGATGAAATGACAGAGAAGGAGTTCAGAATGTGCATAATTAAAATGATCAGTGAATTAAAGAATGACCTAAGAGAGCAAAAAAAAGGCAAAAATTGATCACACCAACAAAGAGATAAGAGAGCAAATACAGGTAGCAAAAGACTACTTCAAGAAAGAAAGAGATTTTGAAAAAACAAACAGAAATCAATGAAATGAAGGAAACAATAAAACAAATTTAAAAACTCAATAGAAAGCATCAACAACAGACTAGATCACTTGGAAGACAGAACCTCAGACAATAAAGACAAAATATACAATCAAGTGTGTGTGTGTATGTGTGTGTTTGTATATATGTGTATATATATATATACTAATTGATTTATATATATGTATATATGTATATACTAATTGATTTACGTATATGTATGTATATATTTATACATATACGTAAATCAATTAGTATATATACAAACACACACACACACAGAAACACAAACACACAATCAAATATAAAATAAAGTTAACCACACAGTGACGATAGTAGGAAACCATGAATAGAACATCTAAGAATTATGGGATAACATCAAAAGACCAAATCTAAAATTTATCAGGATAGAGGAAGGCACAGAGTTTCAAAACAAAGGAATACACAATCTCTTCAATGAAATAATATCAGAAAATGAAGAATGAATTGGAAAATCAAATACAAAAGATTTACAGGACACAAAATGTACAAAATTACAACAGATCTATACCAAGGCACATTAAAATAAAAATAACTAGCATACAGAATAAGGATAGAATTTTAAAGGCCAGAAGAGAGAAGAATCAGATTACATATAGGGGGAGACCAATTCGGATCTCAGCAGACTTTTCAGCCCAGACCCTAAAGGACAGGGGATCCTGGAAAAACATATACCAAGCTCCAAAAGAAAATGGGTGCCAACCAAGAATCTTATATCCAGTAAAATAAGGCCTCAGATTTGATATGATCTGAAAACCTTTCATGATAAACAAAAGTTGAAAGAATTTACAGCAAGAAAAATTGCACTATAGAGCCTCCTCAGCAAAATATTCCAGGGGGAGGAAATGAAAAACGACAATGAAAATCAACAAAGGGAGGAGCTACACTAAAGGAAAGGCCAATCAAAGGAGAAACCAAATCAAGTTAAAAACCAACAATAAACCAAAATGACAGGGAATACAAACCATATTTCAATAATAATCCTGAATGTGAATGGCCTAAACTCATTAATTAAAAGGCATAGACTAGAAGATTGGAAAAAAAAAAAAAAGACCCAACAATATGCTGCCTTCAAGAGACTCATCTCACAGGAAAAGACATCCACAGACTCCAGGTGAAAGGATGGGAAAATAACATATCGCTTACATGGACCATGTAAATAAGCAGGGGTTTCCATCCTCATATCAGATAAAGTGGACTTTAAACCAAAGTCAGTGAAAAAGGATAAAGAAAGGCATTTCATACTACTCAAGGGAATCATACATCAACAGGACATAACAATCATCAAGATCTATGCCCCAAACAACAGGACAGCTATGTATATCAAACAAGCTCCTCTCAACTTCAAGAATCAAATAGGCCATAACACAATAATACTGGGTGCCTTTAACACACCTGTCACCACTGGAAAGTCTTCCAAACAAAAACTAAACAAAGAAACTATAGAACTCAATAAAACAATCAATAATTTAGACTTAACAGATGTATATAGAATATTCCATCCATCAAAGAGCAATAAACTTTTTTTCTCAGTAGCACATGGGTTCTTCTCCAAAATAGACCATATGTTATGCCACAAAGCAAGTCTCAGCAAATAAAAAAAAAAAATAGAGATACTACCCTGCATTCTATTAGACCATAATGGAATGAAATTAGAAATCAAGGATAAAATAAAAAATCTAAGCCACTCCAATAATATTTAAATATGCTACTGAATGACACATGGAAACACAGAATACATAAGGGAGGAGATAAATTCTTAGAGGTAAATGAGAACTGATACAACTTATCAAAATCTCTGGGACATTATGAAGGCAGTGCTATGAGGAAAGTGCATTGCATTAAGCTCATTCATTACAAGAAGAAAAAGTCCACAAATAAATGACCTGACATTACATATCAAAGCTCTAGAAAAAGAACAAACCAACACCAAAAGAAGAAGACAGGAAATAATTAAAATCAAGGCTGAAATCAGTGAAATTGAAACAAAAGAAACAATTCAAAAAATTGACAAAACAAAAAGCTGGTTCTTTGAGAGACTAAATAAAATTGACAAACCCTTAGCCACCCTAATGAAAAGAAGGAGAGCGAAAACTAAAATTACTAACATTCATGATGAGAAAGGAATTATTACAACAGACATTATTGAAGTACAGAAGAGAATTAGAAGCTAATTTGAAAATTTATACTCCAGTAAACTAGAAAACCTCAAAGACACCAACTAATTTGTAGAGGCATATGATCTACGAAAACTGAACCAGGAGGACATACACAATTTAAGCAGATCAATTTCAAGCAAGGAAGTAGAAGATGCCATCAAAAGTCTATCAACCAAGAAAGTCTGGGACCAGATGGATTCTCAGCCAAGTTCTACAAGACCTACAAAGAAGAACTAATACCAATACTCCTCAAATTATTCCATGAAATAAAAAAGGCAGGAACCCTTCTAAACTCATTCTATGAGGCTAATATCCTGATACCAAAACCAGACAGAGACACATCAAGGAAAGAAAATTTCAGACAATGTCCCTGATGAACAATGATGCAAAAATTCTCAACAGAATTCTGGCAAATTGCATACAAAAATATGTTAAAAAACAGAGTGCACCATGATCAAGTGTGGTTCATTCCAGGGATGCAAGGTTGGTTCAACATACGGAAATCAGTAAACGTAATTCATCATATCAATAGACTTAAAGATAAGAATCATAGGATTATATCAATGATGCAGAGAAAGCATTTGACAAATTACAGCACCCTTTCATATTCAAAACACTAGAAAAACTAGGGATTGTAGGAACATATCTCAACATTGTAAAAGCTATCTCTGCTAAACCCAAGACCAACATCATTCTAAATGGAGAAAAACTGGAAGCACTCCCACTAGAAACTGGAACAAGAGAAGGATGCTCTCTTTCACTGCTGAGGACCATTGCCAAGTAGGAATGTCAACAGCGAAATTCCAAGGCAAGTCCACTTCCTCAAACCTGATCAGCTCTAAACCCGGATCCACCCTGGTCCTTGAACAAGGTCACCTTACATGAAATGTCAACAGCGAAATTCCAAGGCAAGTCCATTTAACATGGGGTATGCTGGCAAGGAAATTTCGATGCGTCATTCCTACTTGGCAATGGCCCTCAGCATCTCACCACTTCTATTCAACATAGTCCTTGAAATTCTAGCCAGAACAATTAAATAGAAAAAAGAAATTAAAGGAATATGAAGGAAAAAGAAGAACCCAAACTATCATTATTTATTGATGATATGATTCTATACTTAGAGGATCCAAAAAATTCTATCAGAAAACTTCTAGAATTAATAAGTGAATTCAGCAAAGTAGCAGAGTATAAAATCAATACCCATAAATCAAATGCATTTCTATACATCAATGATAAATTCACTGAAAGAGAAATTAGGAAAACTATCCCACTCACAATAGCCTCAAAAATAATAAAATACTAGGGAATAAACTTAACAAAAGAGGTGAAAGACCTCTATAATGAAAACTACAGAACACTAAAGAAAGATATTGAAGAAGACCTTAGAAGATGGAAAGAGCTTTCATGCTCTTGGATAGGGAAAATTAACATTGACAAAATGGCCATACTACCCAAAGGGCTATACAGATTCAATGTGATTCCAATGAAAATCCCAATGTGATTCATTATAGATATGGAAAAAAGCAATCATGAAATTCATCTGAAAAAATAAGAGACCAAGAATAGCCAAAGCAATCCTCAGCCAGAAAAGTGAAGCAGGAGGCCTCATAATACCAGAGCTTAAACTATACTACAAAGGTATATTAACAAAAACAGCACCAAAACAGATATGAAGAATAATGGCACAGAATAGAAGATCCAGAAACAAATCCACATAAATATAGTTATCTCATACTAGACAAAGGCGCCAAAAACATACATTGGATCCTCTTCAACAAATGGTGTTGGGAAAACTGGAAGTCCATATGCAGCAAAATGAAACTAAACCCCTATCTCTCACCATGTACAAAAATCAACTCAAAATGGATCAAGGACCTAGACCAGAGATCCTACACCTAATAGAAGGAAAAAAAAGCCCCAAATCTTCATCATGTTGGATTAAGTGTTGACTTCCTTAACAAGACTCCTAAAGCACAAGAAATAAAATCAAGAATCAATAAATGGGGGAGCTGGGATTGTGTGTGGCTCAGCAGTAGAGTGCTTTTCCAGCACGTGTGAGGCCCTGGGTTCAATCCTCAGCACTACATATAAATATATAAAATAAAGGTATTGTATCCACCTACAATTAATATTTTAAAGAAAGAATCAATAAATGGGATGGATTCAAACTAAAAAGCTTCTTCTCAGCAAAAGAAACAATGAGGTGAACAGAGAGCTTACATTTTGGGAGCAAACTTTTTCCACATGCATGTCAGATAGAGCACTAATCTCCAAGATATATAAAGAACTCAAAAAACTTAACACCCAAAACAAAACAAAAAAAAACCTACCAAACACACAAAAAACAACCCAATCAATAACCCAAGGAGCTGAATACACATACAATTGATCAACAAATATATAAAAAAAATGTTCAACATCTCTAGTAGTTAGAGAAATGGAAATCAAAACTAAGATTTCATCTCACTCCAGTCAGAATGGCAGTTATAAAGAATACAAACAACAATAAGTGTTGGCAAGGATGTGGGGGAAAAGGCACACTCATATATTGCTAGTGGGACTGCAAATTCATGCAGCCAATCTGAAAAGTAGTATGGAGATTCCTTAGAAAACTTGGAATGGAACCACCATTTGACCCAGCTATCCCACTCTTTGGTCTATACCCAAAGGACTTAAAAACAACATACTACTGTGACACTGCCACATCAATGTTCACAGCAGCACAATTCAAAATAGCCAAACTGTGGAACCAGCCTAGATGCCCTTCAATAGATGAATGGATAAAGAAACTGTGGTATAGATATAAAATGAAATATTACTCAACATTAACAGAGAATAAAATTATGCCACTTGCATCTAAATGGATGGAGTTAGAGAATATCACGCTAAGCGAAATAAGCCAATCGCCAAAAAAATAAAGGCTGAATATTTTCTGATAAGTGGATGCTAATGCACCCAAGGCAGGGGCATGGGATGAGTGGAGGAACTTTGGATAGGGCAAAGAGGAGCGGGGAGGGGGATGGGGGCAGGAAAGATGGTGGAATGAGATAGACATATTACTCTAGGTACATGTATGATTGCACGAATGGTATGACCCTACTTTGGGTATAACCAGACAAATAAAAATTGTGCTCCATTTGTGTACCTTGAATTGAAGAGCATTATGCTGTCATGTATAACTGATTTGAATAAATAAATAATTTTTTTAAATAAAGATAATCCTGGTGAAAATACTCAGCAAAAAGGAGCTGAGTGACCGAAAGATAGTAATACTTCAGTGGCTTGGAGGGTGAGCTAACAAATCTGCACTGTACATAGAGTAATATAGTGAGAAACTGTAGGAAAAAAAACCCCTGATTTCCAAGCCCAGTCTCAAAACAGCATGGCTGTGGAAAGGCAGAAGACAATTGGTGTGTGTTTAACAAGGAAATTAAATTTATCTATTGTATCTTAAGGAGGCTACACTAAATAGGCTTTAAGGAAAAAAAAAGCCAAAAAAATCTATGAGCCTTATATAAATATATGTCACATTATAACCACGTGAAAAGAAAAGTCACATCTTATTTCTACAAAATACAGTAAACAAATGCTTCATGTACATTACACTTGCAAAGAATGAGTCAGGCACCAAGATATGGCATAAAAAGAGGATATTCTGAAAGATCCTGGAGATGGTACCTAAGAGAAAATTCAGTTCTCTCTCTTTGTGGTTGAAGCATAGTCAAGCATAGATGTTCTGAATAAAATTGGACAGATTCCCCCCACCCCACACTCACACAATACTGAGTAAGTGTGCATAAGACCAAGAGAGAAAGACTGATTAAAATCAGATTCCTAGATGCTGCTTGGCCCTGTGTGGTTGGTAAAATGATAGGGCTCGGCCAAGTCCAGGGCTGGGACATACACGGAAGTTCTGTGGGTTGCTTTATAAACAACCTAAACTGAAATATTCTGGTGATGTGGAAGTTCAAAAGGTAATCTGCTGTATATTGTGCTTCAGGCAGTTTGATAGCTTGCAAGACTGGAAATTTCTACACAGCAAACCATAGCTTTTCATTCACCAGGAGTGGACCTGGAGACCTGCCTATTAACTCACAGTCTGGTCCAGCCCAAGCACCAGAGGCCAAGATGCACTCTCCCCTACCAGATAAAAACAAAACAAACAAACAAACAAACAAACTCCTACAGACCTGCTAAGAGCACAGGTCACATTTTGTTTGCAGATGCTTGCTAATGTGAAATTAATAGCCATCTTTTTCCATTTCCAGGGTCTGTTCTCCTGAACCCTGATTTTTGAAAAAGACAGCTTTGCTTTGTAGAAGCAACATGGGTTTTGCTGTCAGAAAAGAAGACAGATTCCAACCCTGGTCCAGACTCATAGGCCAGTCTCTGACTTCCCGCCTTTGTTAGAGTGAGCAGCTACGGAATGGGACATCTTCTCTCTGAGGGCAGTATTCCAAGATACTGACAGGCCTCATTTGCTAGTTGACATTGGGAGTGAAAAGTTCAAGTACGTGGGTGTGAAGCCCTTTCTTTCTGGCATCCTCTTGCCCTTTCATGCAACCAGCCCAGAAAGCAGTTAGATCTGGATTTGGCTAAGGATAAGGGAAACCGTTCAGTAGGTATCAAGCCTGGGCCAAGGGCTGTAAGCCAGTTTACCAGTAAATTGCTCTGCGCTGGAGTTTCAGGCACAAGCTCAACTGACCATAAAAGGATCATTTCCTTTCCAATGTCTTTTTATGTATGAATCTTCTTCATAAACTTCCCAAGGTACAAAAAAAAAATGGGTCTCTTGGGCAAATACCATTTAACATCTTCAATCCCATCATTTCTCTTTAAACATCTAATTTCCAATCAACCCACTTTCAACCATACATATCAACATCTCTAACCCGTCTTTCTGGGTACTGAACTCAAGACACATGTCAGTGGTCGATGAGGGAATGGTTCAAGCTACTGCATGAAGATGCTTCCTTCAAGTCAACAGTGCTACCAATTTCAGCAGCATTACCATCTGCATGCATAAACTGTAATTTATTATTCCACATTTAATCTATAAGAAAGAGGAGATATTTCCAGCCAGTTAATTATGTAAATTATGGAAGGTCTTTATGCCTTAATATACCAATCTGCAAGACAGAGGTAATAATTAGATGGATGGAACTGGAGACTATGATGCTAAGTGAAATAAGCCAGCCCCCAAAAGTCAAAGGTTGAATGTTTTCTGATATGGGGAAGTTAATCCAAAATGATGGGGTAGGGAGAGAAAGGGGGAAAAAAGTGAGAGGAATTCCATAAAACTGAAGGAAAGATCAGGAGAACAGATGAAGGGGACTGATGGGGAGGAAGAAGGGAAGGGAAAGAGGAAGAATAGTGGAATGAACCTAATTGAACTTTTCTATGTGCATGCATAGATGTGGAATAGTGGGTTCTGGCATCAGGTCTATCTACAGGACACTAATTTGACACTATTTTTAAAAAGTAAACTGTATATGGCTTGAACAGGGATTGGTAGAGTCGGGGGCAGGTGCTGGGGACTGAATTGGAGTGGGTTGTGTTCCATGCTTTTGTGATGATGTCAGGGTATATCTTGGTGTTGTATATATCAGAAAAAAATTTTAAAGGATTTACATAAGTTGCCATTCATACCCCAGAGTATAGCAGAAGCTCAACAAATGGAAGCTATTGTCATGATTCATGAAACTGTAAAGTCAGAGACTGTCTCACACTTCTCTGTATTGCTGGCACTTGGCTCTACAGCCAGAAGGTAAGAGATCCTCCCTGAGTGCTTCATGAACGAGAACACTCACTGTGCCTCTAACATAGCTCTCAACTGGCACTGAGGATCAGGGATTGTTAATTACTTGTTCCAAATGTTCTTCTGCCAGTGCACAGAAGAAACAAGGCTAAGATCTCCACCCTCCCCATCCCACAAAATTAGTCAAAAAAACCTCACTACTCTTGATGGTTTGATGTCTCAGCACAACAGTTGGAATACCAGTGTTGCTCATAATGTTAGACATTTAACATTTTAACTGTTGCATGTGAAATGTATGGGGCATATGCTCCTAACTTCATTCTGTATAAAATATTAAAAAGTCTCAATTTATGAAAAAACACTGGAAATAATCTTCATTTCCTATTCTAGTGGTGACATTCATTACATATAAATCATACCATGAGAAGTCTGGTTTCTTTTCTACTGAGCTGTATACTATTGCTGCGATAGTACTCAAAAGTCTTCAGAAATTATTTCAGATTTTAAATAGAATACTTGCCACAATTAATGTAAGACGCAGAGGGCACAGGCTGCTGAGATTTTCCCACTTAAATGTAACATATTAAATCTGAAACATTTCTGCCGGCCTACCAGGGACTCTGAGATCAAGACATCTCCAGGGATGACAGACAAGTCTGTTTATAATTAGTTTTTCATTAAATGGAATTGGCACACTAGACATACTGTTTAATAAATCTTTCTCTTGCTTAGCATGAAGGCTTTCTTATATAATCCTAGGATAACATGGTTGAATATAAATTAATTTTTATATATTCGTGTTCTCTTGTGACCTGTCCTATTGATTTGCTCTAGACTAGGCCCCCAGCTAAAAGGAACTGGCCATTTACCATACTGTAAAATTTTCAGCTCACAAGGGCTGAAACTCAGCCAGCCTTAGGTCTTTTCCACTAATTAATTTTTCTAAGATGAAAAAGTCTTTTTTTTTTCCTTTACCTTAAGAAATCAAGTTAGAATTTTCCAGGAAAAGTGGTCATCTTAAAATGGAAATACCAACTAGTTATATGTGTGCACTGGGGGTGGGAAAGGAAGGGGAGAGTCTCCCCAGGAGATTAGAGGGCAGGATGCTTATGAAACTTGGCTCCAGTCAAACATCCGGGGCTAATAGATTCTCATGGAAACCACATTTAATAAATGTTAACTGAAATTCATCTTCTCCCCAGATGAATCAAAGCACAGTCTCCTTCACCAAACAATTACACTATCAAGGAAGTTGTAACCATCCAGGGAACATTAAAAAAAATTAAAAATTTAACTTCTAATGGGACATTATTAACTCCATTTAAATATAAGAATATATTTAATTCTCTAAAAAGTTTTCAAAAGGTAGGTAATAACTCTATTTGTACTTGTTTCAAAATCAGTTTTTTAACTCTTTATAAACTATATCAGGGAAAAATAAATATTAGATAAGAAAAATTAAGCAAATGTAAACTGAGGGCGATAAAACCAGAAGGAGTCAACATTTTAACTGATAGGTTGTGAAAGCCTTTCTGGACAGGGCTACAAATTTGGCTCTAAACTGTCTAG
Organism: Spermophilus citellus; assembly: GCF_964194105.1. Lineage (NCBI taxonomy): Eukaryota > Metazoa > Chordata > Mammalia > Rodentia > Sciuridae > Spermophilus > Spermophilus citellus. The sequence continues at coordinate 65,681,286 of NC_138196.1, read as the reverse complement.
CAGAGAAAAACATAATCTTTACAACATATATAAAATCCACACCCTAAAGGCAAACCAGCTGCTGAGAACCCTCACCACCACAGAGAGCAGAGGAAACCATAACAAAGTGAGGCAGGCCCTCCAAAGCATTCTTAGGGTAAACCAGTGGCACATGTCACAAACCCACCTTGCAACAGTCCTCAGTGGAGGGCTAGACCAGTAATAGCCAGCCCTCTCTATGATCTCGTTCTGTGACATACACACTATCAATCTCAGTTTATAAGTAGGGACACTGAGGCATAAAGAGGCCGAGTAACTTTCCCATGTAACAAATAAGGGGCTAAGCTGAACTTCAAACCAGGTCTGTTCCATCCCAGGTCCGTGTCTCCATCTTCAGGCCACACTGCTTCTCTAAGCGCATCATCACAAATCACAGGTGTGGGGCGGGATTGAGCGATGCCATGGTCCAGAAGTGTGGCAATCTGATGTTTTTGTCTTTATTCAACCCAGTGCTGGAACAAATAGTCTGAATGTACAAGCCAAGGTATGTGCCCGGACAAGAGGTGTCTCACTGTTGCCAGTTTCTTGAAATTCAACTGCCTACAACCTTAGGAAGCAGGGACTACTGATTCTCTCTACTGCCTAAAGTCTTTGCATTTGCTTGTTCCTTTGAATTCCGTCTCCAGTGTTCCTTTGCTCTGAATCCATCTCCCTCGGCTATTCTAATTCTCCCTATGAATTTCTCCCATTCAGATGTTTTTAAGCAATTACTGATTATTCTACCTGTAGGATGGTTTTCAGAAGGAAATCAACACAACCTAAGGGAGCCTTCTAGGACAGTCAATATGTTTAGGTAGCTATTGCTACACTAGATGAGAAACTGAAGGATAAATCCTAAATGCAGAGTTGGTATCAATGTATCGTGTGACTCAAAGCTAACCCTTTAGCCTCTGGGATCTATCTCCTCAAGTATTTCTATAAATGGGTCTTTAAAAGAAATAAGCAAGATCTAGAAACTCTAGGGAAATAAAGGCCAAGACTTCAGAAAACCAGGTTGAACTGTAATAAAATTAAATGTGTTTTTCAGAGTTCTTCCAATAGCTTCAGGCCAATGATCCTCATTGTTAAAACAATGTTCAGGTTCCAAGCAAGAGACTCTCTAATTTTTTTTTTGTAAGATTAGCTAAGGCTATTAAGATTGAGGTTATTAAGATTAAAGATAGGGATCCATCCCACCCAGCAAGTATCAGCATAAACTGCAGGTGACAGGAAGTAGAGTGTGCCAGATCCACATGACTAAATACTAAAAAGAAAAAATAAAGATTGAAGCTATACTCACTCCAAGGGCAGCTGGGTAGGGGACATCTGACGGGAAAGTGAATGAGGGGCCAGTTGTCACTGGGCTGCTTGGGGGTGGGGTCACAATTAACCCGGTGGTACTTATATGAACCTGCCAAGAAAAAAAACAAGTTATTAAAAAGAAGGAGGTCCCATTTTTAAAAATCTGTACTTTTTGTTATTTTGGGAAGGCAGAATTCTTTTCAGTATATTCAACCCAACTGATTACCTAATTTATGCAAGGCATTTTACTGGATACTGCAGAGGCATGTGACAAAAGCTGGACACTACAATATTGTATGCACAGAGCTGAGCTATTGTTAGTTTCACAACAACTTGCTACCTCATTTTTGCCTGCTACCATGGGTCACACTGCCCTTTCAGATGGTCAGACATCTGGTGCTCCACTAAGCTAACAATTCTGTTGAAGAACCAGCTAAGGTGAGTTGTGGCTGATCACTCACCTGTCTCTCCATTGTTGGATCTAGGTAAAAATTCTTAAATATTTTGTTATCCTCAAGATCATTTTTCATGACTTCTAGTCAGTTGGGATGCTTAATTAAAATGCAGCTGCCTAGACATGCCTACAGCAGGCAATTATTTATAAAACCTTTAAAGGAACAATGTCAAGCCAAATTAGTTGTTTTCAAAGGTGTCTTGTCTAGGATACTGCCCAAGATTAATTTACTAGAAAGAAATTGAGTTATTCGGGTCATTTCATTGCCTGTGTTCAATTACTTGATCAATTTCACTCATGTTGCAGAGCAGGGCCAACTCAGAATGCAATGGTGCTGTGTGATACTGTAAAAATTAGGGAGTCGGGTGGGTTCCTGAAGAAATAGACTGTTTTTTCCTCTACCATGTATAGAAGCAATGTAGTTCACTGGAACCTTGTTTCTCCAAAGAAACAATGATACATCAAAAATGCTAGGTTCAAAAATGCTGGGGATGGAGCTCAGTAGTAGAACACGTGCCTGGGATGCATGAGACCCTGGGTTCGATCTCCCATACTGGGATGAGAGGAGAAGGCAGGGGGAAAGCTTGGTTTATAATAAAAATGTAATCCCAGCCAGGTACAGTGATGCACGCCTGCAATCTGAGTGACTGGGGAAGCTGAGGCAGGAGGATGGCAAGTTCCAGGCCAGCCTCAGCAACTTAGCAAGGCCCTGAGCAACTTAGTTGAGATCCTGTCTCAAAATTAAAAAAAATAAAAAAATAAAAAGGGCTGAGGATGTACTTCAGCAGTAAAGCACCTCTGGGTTCAATCCTAAATAAATAATATATAAGAAAAAAAGAAAACCGAAGGTAAAGGTGGGCCTGAGTAAGGAAAAGAAGACAGAAACCAGGAGGATAGCCAAAGGCAGATTCAGCAATGGGCCTTACTGAAACCTGCACACTGGCCCTTTGCTGGGCAGAGGAAAAGTTGAGCCCTGTTTCAGAGCCTCCCATGGACCATTTCCCATAATCTCCACAGTTAGGAGGGAGCATGTCACATATGCTACACATACTCAATGCTTTATTGTGGACTGTGGTTCCCTCCAATGTACACAGTGCCCAAGATAAGTGGGGTTTTCTGTAAACCTGGGCGGGAGAAACTGGGAAGCACTTCAAACACTTCCCATCCTCTTCTAGAAATAACTCCTCCCTGAGGCAACACGCTACCACTGGGAACAGAACTGCAGCAGGGAGGAGTGTGGGGTGGCTGAAGGGGAAAGTGTTTTAATGGAACACAGAAAGAGCCTTGTTTCCTAAGCTATTCAAACCCAAACAACAAAATAGCTCTACTTTTACAGTCTTCACTCCCAGCTTGGGTGTGGCAAGAGCAGATGTGCTCACACCTGGCTGCTGAGCTCTCTGCAGAAGGGGTAAAGTCTCTATTTATCTTTCTCTTTTGATTTTTCTTCTACTCCCCCAAATGACTGTCCATTCTCTCGAGGCTCTTCTCATTCACTGCTGTCACCATTCTTAGCAGAAGCTTGTCTTTCATGTCAAGAAAACCTCACTGTGCAAATGTTGCTGGATCCCAAGATGGAAATGCAGGTTCAACTTCCTATTAGTGAATGCCTGTCTTGACTGCCTTTTCCTGCAGAACCTTATTTTAAAAAACCTTCCATTTTGAATCTTTCCAGGTCCACCTCACTTAGTACTCCACACTCTGATCCTCAGTCCATGTTTGTTTTTCACATAGGGATGATTAGTTACATGACTAAAATCACACGGTTCCATCCTCTATTCATTTTTCAACTGATTCATTCATTTGAATATTGTGTGCTCACTGAATGTCTGCCCTATGGGATGTTATCAAAAAACAAAAAAGACCTCTGCCTTCATTGCACTCATGTTTGTGTGTGTGTGTGCGCGCCCTACTTTCCCTAAGAAGATCAAAAGTCGTGCGACCTAATCATTTTTTAAAAAGTCAAAACAGCACAATCTCATTCAAGAAGTGGATGCATATAACTCCCAACACACAGTATGAATCTACAGAAGCAGTGTTAAATAAATGATAAGGGAAAAGGATTTTCAATAAAACCGGCAAGGAACACAAAAATTATGCAGTAAGTTTTTATTCTGTGATCCAATACAGGAACTTATTAAACTGTAAACTTCTTAAGGACCAGGACTATTATATATTTCTTTTCTTTAAGGGGAAATACTCTTGTATTTATATGTATTTTTAAAAACCCAAAGCTGTAATGTGAAGTAAATGTCAAATCTGCATGAATCTTAAAAAATGATCCAAGACTAGAAAGAAATTTCTCCTGCATGTGGCAGGCTTTCCCTGGGACTAAGCTTTTTGACCTTTAAGTTGAAGGAAATATAGCCATTACCTAATTGGATAAAGCTAGTAGTACTGGAATGTAGGCAGGTGCACAGTCAGGCTCATTTTATACTCCAGAATTAAGGCCTAAGGTAGGGAAGTCCTATATCTTACGTATTTTGACGTACACATTGCCTAGAGGAGTACAATAATAAGGTTCCCAATAAGCATTTACCAAATGAATGAATGAAAGTTTGCAGTCAACTGTGTTTTTATTAACATAATAATTATGTGCAGCTTCTTCCTTCCCTCCCCACAATAGTGGAGACTGAAGCCAGAAGCACTCTACTACTGAGCTACATCCCCAGTCCTTTTTTATTTTGAGACACGGTTTCACTAACTTAGAGCTGAGACTTGCCTCCTCAAATTTACAATCTTCCTGCCTCAGACCCTCAAGTAGTTTGGATTATAGGCATGTGCCACCACACCTAGCTATATGACTAATTTTTAAGACAGTCAAGTATTGATGAATCATGAGCTTTTAAAAAAATGCAAAGCACCTTTGCTCAGGGTGCACCACTATAATCCCAGCTACTCAGGAGGCTGAGGCAGGAGAACTGCAATTTCAAGGTCAGCCTGAGCAACTTAGAGAGACCTTGTCTCAGAACACAATTTTAAAAGGCTTGTGGATATAGCTCAGTGGTACAGTGCATGTGTAGCATGTGTGAGGCCCTGGGTTCCATTCCCAGTAGAGGATAAAATAAATAAATAACCCACAGTCCTATTTCTAATTTAAATTAAACGTTTCTTTCCATCCTTTCTCTTCTTTCTCTACAACTCTGACGGGGAAGTCTAAATATCAAGGTGAGTTATACAGATGTAAGGAGCGGCAAATGTTATGTTTCAACAAGAGCATCTTAAATTTGAGGAGAGATCAAATTTAAGCTGACACTATCTTCCAAAGTAGCACTATGAGAAGGTTTTGTAAAACTGAGCGACTGTTTGGTGAAACTGATATTATTTGGCCCATCTTGTAAGTTCTCATCTTTCCTCTGAAGAAGACTTATTAGTTCTGGGTTGACATACTTCGAGTTAACTTTCCATTCTCTATTTTTTTCACCTATGCGGTGGCGCATGCCAGTAAGCTGCAGCTCGGGAGGCTGAGACAGGAGGATCACAACAGCGATCACAACAGTGAGGCACTAAGCAATTGGATGAGACCCCATCTCTAAATAAAATACAAAACAGGGCTGGGGAGGTGACCCCGTGGTTGAGTGCCCCCACGCTCAATCCTTGGTACCCAAAATAATAAAATAAAGGCTTCATGTCCCAGGTAAACTATTACTCGAGAAGCTGAAATCAATCGTACTTCCCAGCTAGTGAACCAACACGCTTGCAAATAGATCCTTTTGTGGCCCAGCTCTTTTTTTTATACCTCTCTGAGGCTTTACCTGAGAGGGGGCACTGCAGGAGAGCCCAGACAGCTCGCTGATCCTCGCGGCAGCTGTGGGGTTGCTGGAGCTGATGAGCACAGGAGGGCTGATCTCCATGGAGTGGCGGTTCTGGGCGGCCTGGGAGGACTTGTTTGCCATGGTGAGGGAAGTGAAGGAGTGCCGCTTTTTGGTGTTCTTCTTGGTGTCGGAGTGCTTTGGGGCAGTGCTGCTCTGGGATGCTGCTGAGGTACATTCTCCAGCATCAACTCCTGGCATGGGAGGCTTGTCCCATTCTATCAGCTGCTTAGCAGCCGAGTTAAACTGCAAAAGCAACCAACAAGCCAGCGTGAGAAGTCTCATTGAGGTTCACTGTTAACGTGGTTTTTGTCAAAAAGTGTCACCACTTTCTAGTTAGCGCCTACAAGTTACATTCTGACCACTTGAGATGTCGTTCCTGCTGATACTGGGATTTCATTGTATTGCTGTCACAGGTAGATATTAAATCAAGAATAATTCCAATGCAAGACTTGAAAAGGTAAAAACAATTTTTTTTTCTTTAGGAATTTTCAGAAGGTCTAATTTTAACATCTGCCAGAAACACATGAAGATGTATTTCAGCTCGCTGACGAAATTTAGAGAACAACCAAAAGGGTATTCAGGTATTTGACAGAATCACCCTGTTACACGGTAATGACTGGGCATTTGCTCAATTTGAACACTGAGGGAACAACTGTTGGCTTTGGCAAAAATGAGCAAGACAACAAAGAACAAAACTGTTCAGTATTAATGCACATGCTCGCAAACAAAACCTCCTGCCTCTGAGGGACCCCACAAAAAAGGTGGTAGAAATTCTTGATATATTTTTGTCATGTCATTTTGTCAGTTATTTTCACATGTGCTCAAATTTTAAATCATAATAGGGTAAGACATGAAATTTGGGTCCTCTCAGCAAAGCTAACTTGGTCTTATTTGAAAAGTCCTAGTATAAAAAACAAAGTATGAGGGGGTCCAAACATGTACTGGGCTGATAAGATCAGCAAGAAAGGAAAGAACATTAGCTTTTTGTTTTCCCTGAGGCAAAAATAAAACATTTCCAGAAACTTTTAATGATAACAAGCTGCATATGACTTACCTAGATATTACAATAATGAAAAAACACTGGGCACACTGCTTAACCTCTTGTAAAAAAAAAATTTGAGGTGAAAAATAATAAACTGTTAAAAGGTAACACAGGTCACATTAAGGACAAAGGAAATTTTCCCATCTCAGATTGACACACTCAGCACTTCACAATGCCTTTATATGAAAGAGTATCCTCTAATGTTTTCTTCTTACCCACCTCAATTCTTCAGACCATGTCTTTTCACCCCGCAGATGAGATGCCCTACTAGAAGGGAAATCCTGCCAGTCAATATTTAACAAAATAGACTTGCTTAAGCACACACAGGCTCCTCGGGAAGCTGTTAATTGAAGCTCAACAGCCCAGGTGCTTCTACAGAAGATTGCAAATTGACTGACAATTTGTTCCTATGGCTCCCTGGGGACTGGAATTCAGGTGGCCTGTCTGAACCATAATTGGAAGGATAAATCTTTTTCAAACAGGAATATCTCTTCTTCTTCAAGGAGTCTTTCAATGGGATAAACTTTCAAGAATAACAGGCAGCAGTGTTGAATAAGACCTTACCAATGCCTGACGTACCCATGGCAGGAGAAAGGATGGTGAAGAATCTTGTGGTATGTGTTTAGGGATGAAGAACCAAATTGCTATAAAAGGGTGGCCCGACTAAATCAGTATAGTGACGTTTGGCCAGGAAATCCAGAATTTATAAATCCTACTTTAGTCTAGGTTTCCCACTTTCTAGGTGGCCTCCAAGGAAACCAAACGCCCCAAAGAGGCAAGGTAATGTTTTGTTATTATGGAGGGGGAGGCCCCGACCTCAGAGTAGAGCTCTCAGGAACTTTAGTGAGCCCTAGGGGGCAGGGTCTGAAGCAAACAGGAAGCAAAGCAGGCTGCAGAGTTACTTCCTTTCCCCATCCCAAATTCATCACCTCTATGAAATGGAAAGCCAGAGCACCCAGCAGTGCTGAAGGAAGAGACGGAGAAGCCTTCTTACCTTATGATGCCATCTCCCCTCAAGGCACACACCCTCCAAAGCAAGAAGCCTGATCTCTACTCCAGAATCTGGCTAATCAACTGGACACTCCTGCTGTGTTGAGTGAGAAACCTGAGGGAGTGTAAGAACACTTCCTCTTCCTTAGGGGCCAAAAACATGCAGAGGAGACTGCTGCATCTACTTGATGTGGTGTTTAGATTAATCTGGGAGTCAACTCATCAACTCTATTAGCTGATCTTGCTTTGAAATATTACCATAATAGCAAACTCAGCCAACCACTACTTACAATTAATATTGTGTTAATATTTCTGGTTTCCATATACTGTCCTCTGATATAAATATCTGAGAATTAAATTACTGTTCCCTGTATTTATTACCATTTTTTCTCATAAAAATACTGGGTGCTTCCTTTGTGTCTTTTTCTATACCATATCCTCTCCATTAAAATAAGAACACATTGAGCATCTATTATATGCTGGATAACAGGCTAGGTGCTAGAGATCTATAGAGAAATAGTCTCTGCCCTTAAGGAGATTTATAAACACACATTAAAAAAAAATAACACAAATGCTTTCCATAATTTCTTAGGTCTGGCTACATTTGCTCAACAATATGCTTTTTAAGATTTGTCCATATTGCTCCATGAATCAGTTGTTTTCAATTGCTGTGTTAACAGTCCAGCATGTAAATAAACTATAATTTATCCATTCAACTGCTGATTGAAGTTTGGGTTTTCTTCCTTATTTTCTCCTCCCTTTCCTTCCTTCCAACAGAATGGATATTAAGAATAAATACAGCCATGAATAATTTAGTACATGTCTTGTAGTGGACATAAGCACTCATGTGAGTATATCAGGTACATATCTAGGAGTAAAACATCAGGACCATAAGGCGGATATATTTACAAAAATAAAGTTATACACAGATGCATGCATATACCAGAAGCCACAGCATGGTATGGTAGAATTAGCATGCTGAGAGACAGAAGACCACAATCCTAGGGCTAGTACAGCCATTAACTAACTCTGTGACCTTAACATGGCCCATTTCCCTCTCTACTGATCACAGCCTCCTGATCAATAAAATGAGTATTATGTCAAAGCCAATGATTTTTATGTCTCTTTTAGCTCTCTGCATGTACAATGCATAATATCACTTTACAGTTTATTTTCCTATTTTATTTCTATTCCCTTAAATAACCTAGTGTATTTTTTTCTGCATTCCATTTTTACATAGGGTCAGTAATATTAGTTAGTAAGATGTCATCACACTTTAAAATCACTTTAGATTTCTTCTGAAGCAGCAAAACATTGCCCCTTGCTTCGTTTTATAAGTTCCAGAGAAAATGGTAAAGTGAAGACTAGGTGGAGGCTTCAGGTAAATCAGACTGGAAGCTCAAGAGGCTTTTGTTGTAAGTGTAACTAAGCCTTTGGTAACAACAGGAAAGCAAGGATCTGACAGCTTTAAATAGGATTTTGATGAAATTCATTTATGAATGTTTGTTTGAGCTCAGTGGTATGAGCTTTCTGTGACATTTATCTAACTGTGACCTTTAAAGTTAAAAGTGTACTCATCAACCACAAAATAAATTTGTCCCCTAAAATACCTACTTCCAAGCATTTGATGAGGAACTTGGACAAGACTTAGGTTGATACAAAGTAAAATTCAGTGTACTGGAGCTAAAGGCAGGGACTAGGGATTTATTGATCTTAAAATTCTTGTCCCTTTTTGAGGAGAAGCTGAAAAATCTATAAAGATTTGTCTTTGGGAGTTATCAGAAATTTAAGTAAACATGGCAGAAAATTGACAAAATAATATTAATAACAATAAGACATTTTAAGAAATATTAAAATGAGCTTTCTGTGCATGTGGCTACCCTCTTTGCTAAAGAGAATGTGGTCTTTTTAAAAGATGAGACTTAAAACTTTCTTTTTTTAATCTTTTTTTGGGGGGGCGGTTAGGGTTCTTTTGTTGTTATTGTTTTTTGGAACTAGGGGTGGAACCCAGGGCTTTAGCTATATCCCAGCCCAGGAGACATTTTTTAAAGAGAAAATAATTTTAATGAAATCTACATTTAATACTCACTATTTCATATGAAGCTTTTCAGATGAATCAGTCTCTAGCTTTGAATACCAGAGAATAAAAATAATAGGCCTGAGAAGGAAATATTTTAATCTATAATCTACTGCAGTATCCCCAAACTAATTGTTTTTTGATAAAAGGTAAATAAAACTTTCAAAAAGGAACAAGTTTGTTATTTGTTTAAAGAAAATAAACTGTGTGTAGTATATTATGGGGAAAGAAGTCAAGGGTCTCAACCAGTTACCCACAACTGTCTCCTCTCAACCCGTTTCCGGGGTGTATTTGCACTTAACAAATTCATAAAAAGAATCCTTCCACACATTTTCTATGTAGATGTCATATAATGCATCTACTTTTAAAATTTTTAACACAAATGAAACCAGGTAATATACACTATTCTCTCCTTTAACAACAGCTCATGGACGTATGCCCATGTCAATAGAAGCAGGCGTGGCGTTCTGTTATATACAGATGTCATCATTTAATATATTTTGGCATGCTTATGCAAGCATATCCATGGGGTAAGTTCCCAAAAGTGAATTTAATATTACCACAGTGTAAGCTTAAAGTATTTTTTGAAGAATATAGTCAAATGATATCACTTCTGACAGTGTCTTTGTTTCCCCACGTTGTTAACTCCATTAGTGTTACCAAGGACTGGTTAAGCCTCGATTAGTTGGAAAGGTAAGAAACTATATTGCATTGTTTAGTTCGTATTACTATATTTTATTAGTGAGATTAAGCATTTGTTTTCTCTTTTAGCATTTGCCTCTTTCCACATCTTCTCTGTACTGGTATTCTTCTTAATATATAAAGTACTCTTTATGCGAGATTTGAGTGTATACATGTCTAAGCTAGAAATATTGTTTCAATTTAAATTAATGTTTGTGTAAAGAAAATTATATTTTGCTTCAAATTTATCAATCTTTTCCATTACAGCAACTGAACATCAAGACTTAAAAATCTTATTTCATGATTGTTTTTAAAAGGAAAGCTTTTTCTCTTAGTATTTAATGGTTCCTTCCTTCCTTCCTCTTTATACCTCAGCCTTTGAACCACATGACTGCATGGCCCTTTTTTTTTTTTTTTTTAAAGAGAGAGAGAGAGAGAGAGAGAGAGAGAGAGAGAGAGAGAGAGAGAGAGAGAGAGAGAGATGCCTTTCTTTCTTTATTTTATGTGGTGCTGAGAATCGAACCTGCTTAGCCCGTGCTAAGGGAGCGCTCTACCGCAGAGCCACAATCCCAGCCCCGAATGGCTTTTTTTTTAAAAGAATACAGAAGGACAGTGCTGTGTTTCTTCCACCAGTTGCCCTATCACTGTTGAATTAATGGTCCATCTTTTCCTCACTGGTTGGAAATCGTACCTTTATAAAGCCTTTATGCTGTAAATGTTGTATTTCAACATTCACTGCATTTCTAGGTCGAATGTTTCTTCCCCAGATAAATCAGACACTTTGAAGAAAACCAATGGATTAATGCTATGGGATAGAAATTTGTGTCCACTTTACACCCCTCTTAGCAGAAATGAAAATATTTGGTCCTTTGCAAGATGCTTCTGACAACTTGGCAGTGTGGAATTTATATTCCCATTAGTATTCTATTCTTCTCTGCAATTTAGGTAACAAAGCTTTTGTGTTTGGATGATCTAAATATAAAAGGCAAGCTCAGTCTTCATTTATAATACAAGACTTACCCACAGAAGAGGAATAACTTGAGAGACTGAAAGGATTACTTGGGGGTTTTTAGAATTGATATAAAAGCCTCCCTTAGGCAAAAACTCGATATAGGTCTCTGTAAATATTTGTCGAATGAATAAAAATATTTGTCTCTTGGAATCATCAGGGGGGGAAAGTCTGCCTCTGGACTAGTACTGTGCAACTGTATGGGCCATACATATAACTTCAAACTTGCTAGTAGACACATTTAAAAGGATAAAAAGAAAAGATAAGATTAATTTTAATGACATACTTAATTAAGCCCAACACCTCCAAAATATTATCGCTTCTACATATAATCAATATAAAAAAATGGAGATAGCAGCACTGCTTTTCTAGTTACCAAGTCCTTGAAATCCAGTCTGTATCATGTACTTATTATAGCCCACCTCAGTTTGGACTAGCCACATTTAGGGGGTGGGGTCTTACTGGGAATTGAACCCAGGAATGCTTTATCACTGAGTTAGTCCCCAGCCCTTTTAATTTTTTATTTTGAGACAGGGTCTAGGTTTCTGAGGCTGGCTTCAAACTTGTGATCCTCCTCCTCTGTCTGTTGAGTTGCTGGGATTACAGGCTGAGCCACCATGTCCAGCAGTCTAGCCACATTTCAATTTGTTTGAAGGTGACATGTGCATTGATAGCTCAGCTCTAGTCTGTATGTAGTTCATGAGGGGAAAGAATCCAAACAACAAGTGACTGTGCTCCTCACGCTCGATAAGCACCAAGAATTTGCTGAACAGAGAAAAGAAGCCTGGACTACTCCCCTGACCTCCTGTGGCCCACACTTCTGAAGCCTCCTGAACCCTGAAACAGTTGTAAAGACACAAGCTTTATTCACTTAAGCAGCAGTAAGAACAGGGACTCCTAATATAATCCCCCTATGTCCTGCCAGGGGAAAAGGTTTTACAAAGGGACTGTCCACTCCGCTAGGTTAGGAAGGGGAAATATCTGTAACTTAGCCCTTTGCTTTACCTCTGTTGGCCCTTGCGGTTAAAAAATAAATTAATGAGAATTTTCCTTTTCAGGTTTCTAATTTTGAAATGAAGGTACAAAGGAAGGGTACACGTCATTGAAAGTCTAAAAAGAATTTGAGTTTAGGAGAGAGTTGAAAAAGATACTGTCTAAGAAAACCACAGGTACATCCTTGAACTTGAAGTCAAAGATTTAGGTTAGAGTCAGGTGTCCACTGGGCATGGTGGTACACTCCTTTAATCCAGCCACTCAGAAGGCTGAGGCAGGAGGATCACAAGTTCAAGGCCAGCCTCAGCAATATAGCAAGTCCCTCAGCAACTAAGTGAGACTCTGTTTAAAAAAAAAAAAAAAAAAAAATTAAAAAGCTGGGAATGTGACACAGTGGTAGAGCACTGTACTGGGGTTAAATCCCCAGTACAAGGGCGGGGGGGAAAGAGTCAGGTCTCCACCCACACAGGTAGAGTAATCTTGGATGAACCCCTTCCATTCCTTGGGTGTATAAAACAGGGAAGGCATTATCACTCCAGGTAGAAATGACTGTGGGTTAAAATGCCTTGTAACCTATGAAGTACTATACAAACATGAGAAATTCTTCCTTTCAGGGGCGTCCAAGCCCACCACTCACTAGCTTTGTTGCCTCGGGCAAGTCACTTTACCTTGCCTGTGCCTCCCAATTTCTCATAAGTTACATGAAGTTGGACTTAGTAATCTATAAAATTTCATGCCTAGGTGTAGTACAAATAGCTTATCAACCCAAAACAAAAATGCCCCATCCAAAAGATTTGATAAGCAGTGACCTCTATGAGAGCAATAATGTCCTTAGGTCCACAGTGAGAAGAATCAAACCAAATGGAGGCTTTTACTCATGCAAAGGTTTTCTGAGTGATTGTTATAAGTCAGCACAGTACTGAATAGGAAAAGAGAAAAGAGAACCTAGAAAATAGCACAGTGGAGCCTTAATATGGGTAGGAGGTGCAAATTCACACACCTACAGAGCTCAGGCAGGTGGTTAGTAAGTGAACAGGGAGGTCACTCACTGTTCGCCAGGTAAGGAAGAACAGTGAGTGGTGGGCATATTCTGGCGACCCAGGGAGTATCTGTGTGTCTGTCCTCTCTCTAGGGCAAGTGGCTTGGCAGAATCAGCTGTTTTTTTTTTTTTAAAGGAAAGCTAGAAATTAGTCATACGTAAAATCACCACTTTGAGCTGGGGCTGTACTCAGTGGTAGAGCCCTTGCCTAGCACATGTGAGGCACCGGGTTTGATCCTCAGTACCAAATAAAAATAAGAATACTGTGTCCATCTACAACTAAAAATAAATTTAAAAAACAAACAACAACAACAAAAAAAAACACTTTGAAATCCAAGCATACAAGTCACTTGAGGGCCATATGAGTTAGTGGTGTCTGATTTAGGAAGGAAAAAAATCCAGAACAAAAGAACAGGGGTAGGCAGAAAAGACATAGAAGACTTTGCGAAGCCTCCCTGGCCAACCATCCAACCAATGCTCCAGAAATGAAAAGCAAAGTCTCTCAGGAACATGAGAACAATGCTAGGTGTTATCTGGAGGACCAAAGAGAGGCTCAAAAAAGGCAGTTAATGGCAGCCAAGAGGGCACTTTGGGGGTCTGGAGGGCCAAAGGCTAGCTACAGGAATAAGCAAGAGGACATAAGTGGCTCTTTTGAGAGTTATGGCAGGAAAAGGAAGAAAAGAGTAGAACTGTAAGGAGGAGAGGGTAGTCATGGAAGACCTTTTTTTTTTAAATCTTTATTTTTATTTGTTTATTGTTATGTGGTGCTGAGGATCGAACCAAGAGCCTCACGCATGCAAGGCAAGCGCTCTACCACTGAGCTACAACCCCAGCCCTGGAACACCTTTTTGAAGGGAGTTAAAGACAAGATCATTTTCTTGAATCAAGGGGGAGCCAAGGGAAAGAGAGTAATTGACATGCAAAACAAAGAAAAAAAAGATACAAATGATGGGACCAAGTTCCTGGAGGACAAAAGACCTGGAGAAGACAGCAACTGCAAAGCAGAGCCCCTCACAATCATGGACGGTGTTATGTGCAGAAAAACTGAAAAGACAGAAGGAAACAACCCTGAAAATTAAGGCTCATTACTGGGGCCTGCTACTTCTGAAACAATAGATCTCCAATCTAATTATGGTACTGGGGAGAGAGACTCGATTTTGAAACTGGGCTCAGTTCGTGTAAATGTCCACGAACTGAGGATACATGAGGTTTGTATGTATGTTTCTATCTTCTATTTGTTCACTAAATGCACATCATAAATCATAAATGCCTATTAATGAGTACACATTCCAATGATACATTTATTTTCCAGAACCTCATTACCAGATGTAGTAATACTATGGAGGAAATATACCCATATCCCAAGAGGTACAGAATATGGAACTGTCATTAAATTCTAAGCAAAGCTTTGTCAAATGTGAAATGACACACCGACAGAAATTCCATCGTAATGTGTAATCAGTTTATAAATCAATGAACAGGTTTCTCCCTGGTCTTGGATAACCCAGAGTGTGTCTGGGTGGGGGATACGTACTGGCAGTAGGGAGGAAAGTGAATGGGAAGGAATCTAGCACAGGAGGAGAATGAGGATGCTGACCACCGTGACTTTACACATTTGTTCGAAGTCTTCTCAGCATATGGAGAAAGTTTTGCCTAGAATGTATGTAAAGCCTGATGTGTACATTATCACTAACTTTTACTCTAAACATCATCACTAACCTTTACTCTAAAAACTAATGTTGTTCTACAATGCTTAGAAAAACTTGTACAAAATATTCCATTTCACTATAGAGAAGCTTTCCTCCCATTAGTTTTAAAATCAAAATGCTTCTGTTCAAGCCACTTTTATTTTCCATATGCACACAAATAAATGCCCACACAGCACAGAATATTCAGCCTTCTTCACAGAACACTAGAAACGACTTAACAGTTGGTTAAATGAAAGGAACTTACTTTGCTTAGAAAAAAAAAAAAAACTTAGTTCTAGCAAAATTTAGGATATACACAGAATATAATAAAACTTTTAAACAATAAAATTTAAAAAATACTAACTATGGCCATGATTAATTTGTGATTTTCTCTTTAAAAGGCAACCGCACAGTTGAAATTGAGTAATGAATCATTTCTGAAAATTAACCTTTTACATGTTAGAACTTGGAAGTGTTTTCATAACTTTTTATGCAAAATCAAAACATCCCATATACTTTTTAAGATGGCAAAATAATAATAGTGATTTCGCACACTGTTAGGAACAATCGTCATTGCATGTCCTCTGAGGTAAGTACAGGGCAATCGCCTAGGGCAGGATGGAGACTACCATTTCTTTTAATTACCGACTGTGTCCCCCTAAACAAGACACTTTGTCTTAAAAAATGGCAAAAATAATTAACTAAATTATGGTTTAGTTACTAGAGGGTTTATTATGTAGCTCTAAAAACTGATGGTTAGCAGTACTGCAGTTATGGGCAGAAGGGCAAAATCATGTATGTAATGTCATTAATTCATAAGGAAAAAGAATGAAAGGGTATTTACCAAAATTATATGTGATGAGATTTAGGATCATTTATTCCCTTTTCAAGTCCTCTGGAGTGAAGAAAGGGTAAATTTTTTACAGGTACATGGACAAAGAAATATCCCAGATGAGTTCTAAAGGCAGCAATTCCAACGTATGTTTTATAGAAACAACCAGTAAAACTCAGCTAGGACTGTGGTCCCTGCCTGGGACTCCTGGTGAATCAAGGTGGACATTAGATACCATGTGTTCATTACCTAGATCTCTGGTCAGGCTAGGCAGGAGACACACATTTTTATGTCCTATCAAACTACTCAGAGAACCACAAACTACCCGTTCAGACAGGGAGGACTCAATAAATGTTCACTGATCTTTACAATCTTAGCTCCCTGAATGTTTTCCTTGTGGGTAACAAAAGGAAACTCTTAAATTCTCTTGAATAATAGATGGAGCATAAACTGCCCTACATAAAGTTCCTTACCTAATCTAGCCACTCTTTTTCACATGGCATCTCTGGCCCTATATTAAGCAGCTGTTGGTGGAGCTCAGAGGAGACCTGTCCTCGCTTTTAGAACATCAGGAGCCAGTGCCCATTTTTTCTTCTTTCATTGTGACAGAAAGAGAAGCAACCTTTTTTTTTTTTTTTTTTGTATGAAGCTGGTAACATTCAGAAGACAAGAAACCTACACCTTGGGACCTGCCCCACAATATTAAAAGACCAACAGATGAAAGCTACTCAAAAGCAGATCCAATGTAATCAGCAAGTCAGGAAGAAAGGATGGTGCTAAGCCACACAGTCATTCTCCTTTACTGACTTCTCAACAGTATCTCTAAATTTCACTGATAGAAATGAACTTACTTCAAAACTGAAGGGGAAATTGGGGTGTTATGAAATTTAACACTTCTCCCTTTCCAACTTCCCAACAATTGCCCTAAATTTCTTTTATAAACATTGATTATACTTTTTAATTTTAAAGG
The DNA here is from genome assembly GCF_964194105.1 of Spermophilus citellus. NCBI lineage: Eukaryota > Metazoa > Chordata > Mammalia > Rodentia > Sciuridae > Spermophilus > Spermophilus citellus. The sequence goes on along the minus strand of NC_138196.1, from coordinate 65,664,379 downwards.
AAAAAATTCTTTCAAAAATATAAATGACAGAGTATTTCTTTTATATAAAGTCTTTGATTATTACATCAAAGACTATTATTTTGTCCTTCTGCTATCATTATTCTCTACAAAAAAAAGACTTTTAAGTTAAAAAAAAATCAAGTTAACACTGCTATTCTTAGTTACTGCAAGGGTCACCTTGTCAACTTCAAACCATGTACCTAAACCTCCATTTCTTCTTCTTTGGAACACAGATAATATCTTCCAGTCCCCTAACTCTGTAATGGAGGAAGCTAGAGATCCCACTTGTAAGACCATTTGTGCTTTCTGAGTCCTGTGCATTTGATCTTCTATGATCAAAGCTGTCAACACATAATATTCCTTAGCCAGAGGAACATATTCCTTCCATCCAAAAGTCTGTATCCTTTAGCCAACATCTCCCCAACCCTGCCCTCCTGCCTGTAAGTCTTTTACATATTACAAAAAAACAAACAGCATGGGTTGCCAGATCTAATCCGCAGAGTATGGCTACCATTATTTTGGCCTGGGAAAATTCTAAACTTGGCATAACCAAACACTCACTGAGACTGGTTTAAAAGGAAAAAAGAAAGAAAAATATCTAAGGTCACTGACTCTGAGGAATGTAACTCCCTGACATAACCCGGAGAAAACCCAATAAAACACATATCTAGATAGGGAATGATGGGAATATGAGCTGGAAAAATTTAAAGTGGGCAAAATCTACAAACTCGATTGTCTCTGGTTTAGAAACTGTGGTCCTACAAGTTCTTAGATTGTTCATTCATTCAAGCAATATTTAGTGAGTATCTACAATTAGCAGTTGCTGTGTGAGAGCCTCAGGAGATTGAGGTCAATGGCAAGGTACTGGCCATTGGAGCTCATTTTCTAATGGTGGAAGGAAGGATGGGGAACAGTTGGTAAGCAGATGGACAAATAATTTGAAATAGCTAGAAAAACGTGCTATGAAGGAATAATAATATGGTGGTAATAATTAGCCTTCACTTAAAAGCTCTTATAGGGTACCAGGCACTGTTCATTAGTACTACTGAAATTAATTTACCCTATGAAGATGTTTTATTATTTTAAACATGAGAAGACCAGGCCCAAAGTCACTCAGATACTTTGTGTTGGGGACCAAGACTTGAATCCTGGCTATCTCACTCCAAAGTCCAAGATTTCCCCTACCATCAACCAGAACATGTTTGAGATAAAGCAGTGAAAAGGAGAATTACCTTAGAGAAAGCCTGTCAGAAGAGTGAAGTGGGACACAAAGAATGGGAATTGTAGCCCTATTTCTGACAGTAACTCAAAAATAAAAACAGCTCTCTCTTAGGCCATTCCTACACGTTATCTGCACATAAGGAATGCTTATCTTACATATTATCTATGGCAAAGAAGCAAGTTGCTAGGTAACTTTTTATTATTGAAAAACCCAAGTGATATTTCAAACAAATGACAAAAAAAATCAAATAAAATAAGAAATTTAATAAAAATGTACAGTTCACTATAAACCTATAATACATACACAACAATGTTTGGAAAATGTCCAAAATCCCATATTTAGCACACTTCATTCAAACCTTATGAATGCTAACAATCATGTCATCCTTGTCCAAATAATTGCTACAACTGAATGAGTCGGCTCCAAATTAACAGGCTTGTTAAAATCTTCCATTCTATTGTACAGACAACTGGTATTTTTGAACAAAGAAAGAAGCAGGCTACTAATTTCTCTTTCTTTTATTATTATTTTTTTTTAACCGCACTCAAGTCTTTGACAAATATCCCCTTTGTATACACATCCTGGCATGGTGTCTTTCAAGGAAATTCTCACCACTTCCCAGCTAGCTCGAGTCAAGGACAAGTAAGTCTCAACAGAACCCAATCCACGCTATCTAAACCATGTCCACAAAGGACGTGATCAGAGAATCTCCAGAGGCGAAGGGTGAATGGGATCAAAGCAGAAGAACCCTCCTCATGGAGCTAGACAAGGACTCTAAGGGACAGAATTCAGGGCCACTTATATAGCCATTTTTTACTCAGTATCCAAACCAAGACAAACTCTTCTCTTCAGACCTTGAAGAGGTTTGTGTTTTACTTTAATAAGGAGATCCATATGCAAATCACAAAACTATCAATCCTCTTATCACTACAATGCAGGTGGAGATTAGAGCTCACAGTTACTACCTGAGTCAAGGGAGAAGAGAGAGGACCATGGAACACGGGAAGGCAGCATTTCTCACCATCTCAATCCTCCTGCTGCTCACCTCCAATGCTCAGCTTCTTTCAATCTGCGTACATTCCACACACAGCTCCACATCTAACCTCTGACCCACAGATTCCACTCCAGTTCTACAATCCTACCCCCAGGACCATCCTGTTCCGTTTCTGCCAAAAGCAAGGCCCTTGGACATTTCTATTACCAATGCCAACCAGGAGTAGTTGGAAGAGTCTCAGCTTCTGCGCACACACCTGTGCAAAGTCAGATGTGGCTCTGGAAACTCGGGAATGCATTTGGTGGTGATTCTCTCATTTGATCATCATCATGCTCTGGTATCTGGTGTAATCTGCGCTCCAAACTACTCTTCAAAATGCACAGTGGTGCTGAACCTTTTTGAAACAAACTATCTCTTTCCATCTTGTCAAAAACTCTGGGAGTTAACTGCTTTTGGCAGCAATGTGGAAAAAGCAAAAGCACCTCACCCTGATGGAGCCTTAAATGTCTGTTCATAAGATACAAGAAAACTACTCACAAATGAATTTTTGTACCATGGCCTGCTTTTATTTTGGAGACTATCTGGGCTCTAAAGTGGGCCAAATAAGATTAGGTTTATAGAGTAAGAAAAAGACCATTATTTAGGAAATAGTCCTGGTTTTCGATTCTTAGAGTTTCCTTTTCTGCATCTGATAGTGCCCTGGAAGGCATTCCGCACTACTGAAATAGGTGGATTTTAATAGGCTGAGATTGAAATCTGCCGCTACTTCAATTGCCTGAGGGCTAACCCTGGTGCCACTAATCCCCAGATGCTTTGCTCCCCACCAGGAGCGTCAATCTGATGACTTGACACCAAAGAAACGTTGATCGGCTCCTAGACATAAATGAGTTGTTTACCACATCTCAACTAGAAAAAAAAATGTGATTCAAATAAGGAAAATGCTCACTTGGAAGGAAAAAGGGCAAAAAACTGAAAATGCTTTTCAGTTGGGCAGAAGCTCACCTTTCCAATTTAAGTCAGAGTCAATAATCCTAATGACTCAAGTGCCTGTTGACTCTAGACTTGCCATGGGTGGGGTGTCTTCTGACTATCTACACAATTCTTCACCTGCCCTATAACAAAAATATAGCAATACCTTTTCATGCCTCACAAACCAAGTATCCCCATGTGATATTGATAATACCTAACAAGTAAAGACAGGCTTTTATTACTAACCTTGCGCTTACTCATGCTCTTTAGCATAGCTATTCAAATACTTGGAAATGCTTGTAGTTTTCCATAACCCACAGTCAGAATATATAAATAACATGCAAAAAAAGATTGACTGTTAAGAATTTTTTCCTGTTGTTTACTTTCAAAGGAGGAAACAATTTCAATCAACAGGAAGGGTATGGATAAAATTCAAGACTCATATACATGGTTTGAATTACTTCCTTGGATATACAGTAGTGAAACTGATTTTTTTTTTTTTTTTTAACTCTGGCAATCTCCTGTCTAAGGAAGAAATTTAATGCTGGCTACGATGACATAATTTGTCATTTTAATATTCAGAATCATGCCAAAATAAATGCTTCAGATAAAAAGATGACAAAACAAATGATTTTTGTATCTTACATACTGAAGATACATGCTTTGAAATTTTCCAACAGAATCACTTTCAATTCCCCCAGCAATGCTCTCTCTTACTTTCTGGCTTTTGCACATGCCATCATTCCTTCCTGGGTATTCTTTCTGCTATAAAATGCACCCTTTCCATCTCTCCAGTGAACCTCCATCGGCCCAGCACACAGATCCCTTCGGTCTCTGACCGAAGCACCTTTGTATGATTGTCGGGGGCTGTGGTTGCTTCATTCTTGGAAAATTCCTTTGATTTTGTTTTCAGCAAGAAATGTTTATTATTGAAGGGCATTTAGTTTATGATACACAATGTCATGGAAGCCTACTGTAAATTGTAACTTTCTAGCTCATTTTTAACTTGTGCTTGTGATAGTCAGCTTTCCATGGCTCTGACCAAAATACGTGACAAGAACAAATCAGGAAAGGAAGTGTTTACCTTGGTCCAGGGTGTCAGAGGTCTCAGTCCACAGAGAGCTGAGTCCGTTGCTCTGGGCCCAAGGCAAGGCAGCACATCATGGGGGAAGGGAGAGATGGAGGGAAGCTGCTCTCCTCATGGCAGCCAGGAAGCAGACAGGGAATGAGGAAGGGGCAGAGGGAAGATGAACATACCCAAGGCCTGCCCCCAATACCCCACCTTCTCCAGCCAAGCCCCACCTGCCTATGGTTACCACCCAGTTAGTTCATTCTAGTTTCACTAACTAGGTTACATCTCTTGTAATCCAATTTCTTCTCTGAATATTCCTTTATTAACATGGAAGCTTTTGGGGGAAACTTATATCCAAACCATAACAGCTTTTCTTTAAAATAACAGAACTATGTTACTTTACGCATGTTCTTTTTTTTTAATATTTATTTTTCAGTTTTCGGTGGACACAACATCTTTATTTTACTTTTATGTGGTGCTGAGGATCGAACCCAGCGCCCCGAGCATGCCAGGCAAGTGTGTTATAGCTTGAGCCACATCCCCAGCCCTATGCATGTTCTTTAAAAAGAAAGCCTGGCCACAAGCTTTTGGAGTCATGATAATTAAAAAGGGAGAGGGAAGCTAAGAAGTTGCTGGGATATGATAAAGATTTATATAACAAATGTTTATTAAAGGTCTTGGCTATGAGTCACTATTTTGTTCTGATGATGTGGCAGATAATGAAAGAGATAAGCACATAAACAAACACATTAATCTTCCACCTTACTCAGGAACTTCATTAACTTTCTGATCCTGGAACTGGCAAATGGAATAGAACACCTGGAAACAGTACAGGTGATGGACAGAAGGTGTAGAGTACCTTCAACCGACACAGGAATGCTCTGAGCAGGAAGATGAAGTAAAGAGTTTGAAACATTCTGCAATCTTCAGTAACTGAAGGACAGAATGAAGTTTTCCTAATTCTTCCAGTGATCCAGGAGAAGGCATTTCTGAGGCTGCTTTGTGCCATGACGACTCCTGAAGGCTGGTATTGCGTAATTAAGATTTACTTACTAAGCTGAACACTAACGCAATTCATGAGTCTACAGGTTAACTTACCTCAACGTAGGAAATCGGAAATATTCCTATTTTGTCTGCCAACATTCCTTCAGCCCAGTTTTCATCCACTCTGCGGATCACAGTCAGAACATCATCCTGGAGAAAGAACAATCATTAGGCTCCCTGATCCCTTTATCAGTTCATTTTCCTTTGCAATAAAGAACTCAAGTTTCAAGAGTAGATGAGTAAAAATGTTGTGACATATCTTTATACACATTCAAACTCTGCATGAATTAAATGATAATCACCCATCAACCTGGCGTTCTATTAGTTGTAAAACCACAAACTTTGACACAAAGGGTTGGCCTCTTATTTTATTTAGTTCCATAAACTGCAACCTCAAATTCTATCTGCCTGAGCACCTTGAATTTCTGTTTAAATTGATTCTCAGAGGCCTGGCATGGTGGTGCATGCCTGTAATTCCAGTGGCTCTGGAGGCTGAGGCAGGAGGCTTGTGAGTTCAAAGCCAGCCTCAGCAACTTAGAGAGCCCCTAAGCAACTTAGTGAGACCCTGCCTCTAAATAAAATACAAAAAAGGCCTGAGAATGTGACTCAGTGGCAAAGCACCTATGGGTTCAATTCCTGCTACAAAAAAAAAAAAAAAAGAAATTGGTTCTCAGATGCTTCTCACTTTCTGATAACACACCAAAGGCCCATTCAAACACATATCCGACTGCTTTTTTTTTTTTAACAAAGCCATAATATTTTGCTTAAAATTCCAAACCATTCAGTAAATATATTGCAGGTGCTATTATGCAAATAAACTTACATATAAAATAAGGAAATAATGTCATCTCATCTATTATTCATGATTCAGTATTGTAAAATCCCTGAGTGGCACATACATACTTTAAAGTGGCTTAAAATAAATGTAGGTTCTAAATATGAAAAACATTCCATGTAGAACATCAACCTAATTATCTTTCATAGAAGAAGTTTATGTGCAAAATTACATTTCTTGTGACTTAAAGCAGACTACTTCTAGGTATTTTTAGAAGCACAGTGAGATAGCTCACACAAAACTCTTTTTCCAAGAGAAAACACCAGCCACGTTCCACACACAGAAGAATATCTGGTAAATTCATCCCAACTTTACCTTTGCGAATGGAAGGCAATCTTTGTCTGCTTCCTTGTCTTTCACTTCAAAGTCATAAAGTGCTTTGCACTGAGGTGGGGGCTGAGGTAATGGTTTAATAATCTGCACAAAGTTGGTAGGGAAAAAGCCATGGATTCCGTTGACTTCCCCATGGTACCAGTTTTCATCAACTTGTCGTCGCAAAATGATGATGTCACCTTTGCTGAATTTAAGGTCTCCAGGCTCCTTTCCTTCGTAGTTATATAATGCTTTGGCACATGGTAACTGAGGTATACCCTTAAAGAAAAAGACAAATATCAATGAACACTCCAGAAATGTTCATCAAAATATAACTTTACTGGGCTGGGGATATGGCTCAGTAGGTAGAGTGCTTGCCTCGAAGACACAAGGCCCTGGGTTCAATCCCCAGCACCACCAAAAAAAAAAAAAAAAAAAAAAAAAAAAAAAAAAAAAACCAGAAAAAAATGTGTATATATCTCCTTACTGTCACTATTTTTAAATCAAGGTCAAATCCACACTTTGCCCTTTGAAAAGAACATCTTATGTTAAAAACAAACAAACAAACAACAACAACAAAAAAACTATGTGTCCCATCAATAAAGAGCAAATACAAAATAAACATCCATAGTAAGATAAGAAGACATCCATGCACCAGCTACAATGTAGCCTTCTATTCCCAAGTTTAATTTAGTGGGGGCCTTTCCTTGTTTGTCTGGGATCATTATTACATGAAAATGTGACTTCTGAGTATAATTCTCTGACATGAAATTCAAAAACTCATAAAAGGTCCATATTAAGTATTTTAATCATCAGAATAAATTATAAGCACTGAGAAGAAAATTTAATCAGAAGTATAATTCATCAATTCACTAATTGTTCTTAAGCTTGACTGATAAAAATCAGAGATAGGGCTGTGGGCAAAACTTTTCCTGATGCTGCTTTTTTTTTTTTTATTATTATTGGTTGTTCACAACATTACAAAGCTCTTGACATATCATATTTCATACATTAGATTCAAGTGGGTTATGAACTCCCAATTTTACCCCAAATGCAGATTGCAGAATCACGTTGGTTACACATCCACAATTTTACATAATGCCCTATTAGTAACTGTTGTATTCTGCTACCTTTCCTATCCCCTACTATCCCCCCTTATGTTGCTTTTAATGTGGGTAGGAGATTTTATTCTTTTGTGAATTCAATAGGTATTTATTTAGGGCTTAGTCTCCGCCTGAGTCTGGAATGTGACTGTGAGTAGGACACAGTTCCTGTCCTCTCATAGTTTATAATCGGTACATGTTCAGGCACATGGTCTGGTGTACCTTAAGATTAGTCAACTTTGCTCTCTCCTCATTAGAGAACACTGTTAGGCTGATAAGATAAGACAGGGGGGTTTAAATGTTGCTGCACTGAATTATGGTTTTGAATGACAGGTTTTGAATGGTGTGTACCCCCAAGGCAATTGAATTAAATGAGTTCAATACAATACTTCCCGATGGCATTAGTGGGGCCCATTCTTGAGCATTAGTTGTCATTTTAAGATCTCTGGCCTCTCTGGAACACTGCTGCCAATCATTGATTCAGAGAATAAATGGAAAATCAAACATGACTATAATAATTCAATGAGCTAGATTACAGGTTCCTGTTTCTCACGTCCTCAATCATTTATTCACTCATCTAGAAAACACTAAATTTAACATCTTATCAAGCTTTTTACCTCTTACCAGGCTCTGTATTAGTGTTGAGAATTTAATGAGAAATAAAGCACAGTTCTTTTCCTTAGAAATAATGACAACACAGTTTATTAAATGCAATGTAAAGATATGCAACTGTTTGTGGGGGCAGAAACACTGAGGTTTGAGGGATGAAAAAAAATTACTTTATTCATTTATTTATTTTTAAGCCTTTATTTTATTTATCTATTTATTTTAATGTGGTGCTGAGGATCGAACCCAGGGCCTCACATGTGCAAGGCAAGTGCTCTACCACTGAGCCATGACCCCAGCCCCTGGGAAAATTAAACACTTCCCTACTCTTAAAGAATAATAGGAGCTAAAGAGAGAAAGTTGGAGTAGAAGAATAAAAAGAAAAGTGAGAACATTCCAGGCAGAGGAGATAGCTCCAGCAAAGATGGGGAAGTGAGAATCAGATGATGTGCAGAACGACTAGGGTTTGTAAAGAACGCAGTGTTCTTGTGTGGGAGTCAAGGAGCATAAGCAATGTGAGAGGTAGACAGAGGCCAATGGATGGAGGGTCTGGAATAACACGCTAAGGACTTTGGATCTGTGTGTCCTTCCAACAATGTAGTCACCCATGGGTCTGAAGCACACAGATGGACATGGTGTGACCCTGTGCAGACCGGTAAGCCAGGCAGTAGAATAGAAAATGTGAAGTGGGCAGGTGGGCAGACAGCTATGTAGCTATGTGCAATGTACAAGCCTAAAACAGTTGATTTTTTAAAAAATAGTTTAATGTTTTCAAGAAAGGACTTCAATAATGTATTACTCATATTGCTTCTTCATACTCCCCCTTCCTTCAACAAACATAGATAAAGGTTTAACATCCTGGATGTTAACAGAGTTTCACAGTATGGTTTTCAGTTACTGTTTGGTTCTCACTCAGAGATTTAGAGACTGGACTACCCATAAGCCAAACTTTTTTGCTAAATATTTTTGGGTGGCTTCAGAGGAATAGTAATTCCTGCTCTCAAAACGCTCCTGGGAGTCGTTTTGCCTTGGCTTGGTCCACGTAATGCTGTGGTTGGTTAGTTAAAGCTGTTCTGAGGGGCCAATGTCCCAGGAAAACAAGATCTGAGCCTTTCAGAAGTAACTGATGCCCTCTTGACTTCTGGACCCTGCTTTAAGATCTGGTCTCTAATGACATGACTCCTGTCAGTCAGCCTTGACATAATCTTGTAAGCAGTTCTGCTGTGCCCTTTGGTCCCTCCAGCAAGGAGGTGCCCTTCAGGAGCTGGTCCCTCACAGTGCTACGAACTTTGCTCATTATTTCACTTAGCATTTGTGGAAGGGAGAATTTTAATTTTTGTCTAATCTCACATATGCTTCATTCCATTCTCTATTACATACTTCTTGAAGCCTGGTTACCACAGCTTATCAATATTTCCCAAGATAGGTTTAAGGAAATAACAACAAAATAACACCACAATAAGTACCATAAGGGGGAAGAGATAGAGAACTGACCAAAGAATGAGAGAGCTACGTTAACTCTTGTCTGTAGCCAAAGAGACTATGACCACGTGGTGGAGGGAACTAATTAGTTGGGAGCACGGACTCCACTGCTTGAACACCATCTCAGTGACTGTGGGATCTTGGGCAGCTTAACCTCTCTTTTCCTCAATTGCTTCACCTGGTTGTTGTAAGGATTTAGTGAATTCATGTATATAACCCCCTCAAATGGCCCAGAAGGCAGTAAAGGCTACAAGCATGAACTATGGTCCTCATCATCACCATCATCATCATTATCACCCAGTGGGAAAAGCCTGGTCACCAGTGAAATGGGGCACCTGACAGTATATTTCTCTCTCTGCAGCTGGATGCTTTTCCTTTTGGATGGATTCACATAACAATCACATTTTTAACATATACTCACTGAATAACAATGCAAAGAATGTTCCTCCTAGGAAGTGTTCGGGATTTTGAAATGTGCATTTCTGAAGCACACATTTGTTTTCTGAGTAGAATCCATTCATCTTCTGGTTGAACAGAAGAAATTACAAATTCACTGACATGCACCGTTTAATAGGGGATGGCATTTTAGATGTGGCTGTAGTTCATCTTGACAGGGCTAATGTAAGGCATTGGAAGCCTGCATGAATTAATTGAAAATCCTATTACAAACTCGGTGACAAATAACTCTATTCACCATTATGGCCTGTTCTCTCGATTTTTTTTCCCCACCTCAATTAGCTCTATTTGGCCCACTCTGCCCAAATTAATGCCAGCTAGATTCATGCACCAAGATACAGATTTAGGGCTCTTAGAAACCATTCTGAATTGCTCCTTGAAGAGATCTATAAAATTTCAGGCGGCCCACAGTATGGTTCTTTTGTGACATGCTGATGTGGGAACTGAGGGAATTTATTTCTTTATAGATCACTTCCACAGAACAGTGGCCTAATGGACTTACGAACTTTTCCACAAAGCAGATCTATGAAGTGCTCCTACAATCATCATGTATTCTTAACAGATTGAGTGACAAGGAGAAAACTTATGATGAGAACAGAGATACACGATACGACCAGCCTAGAATTTCATCTCTGTGATGCAACCAAAAATTCATTAATTCACACTGACTTGTTAAATGTTAACTGCTAGGGTTATTTCAACGATCAATAACCATAGAAACAAAATTCTAAAGCTTATGGCAATCTAACCCAAGAGTAGGCATGTGTGCATCTGGCAGTGTTTTTCTATGGTGTTCTTTTTCAATTAAATTCTAAGAGACTAAAAAGCCAGCTTGTGTCAAATTTCTCAAAAGAAGGTTTCCCACATTAAATAAAACAAATTCTATTCTGATTTCAAATCAAGCAAAGTTCAGTGATCTTTAGAAGTCTTATTCCCACACAGACTGAAGATGATTAAGGGTAAATGGTTAAACAACTTGGAACAGCAATAAAAGAACACATTTTCCTTCTGCAACATCTGAAGGATAAAGCCAAAACAATTGGTTTGAAAACCTAGTACTGCTCTTCCGGGTAAAATATGTCCGGGGCCCAGGGAGGCAATGCCTTCTCATTCATCTCCTTAGAAAGGTCTGAGCCGTGTCAACACTCGGCCCTCTGCCCTCCGTGCCTTCAACAGCCTTTCCAAACTGCTGCTTTTCTTCTGGACCCTCTCATCAGGCCACGGCCCCTGAGGATCTGCAGAGCTTACGTTTCACTTGGAGACTTTCACTTGGCTACACATGAAAGGGAGGCTTAAAGGAGAGAAAGTCAGAGAGAACCCGACGCTACAGTGTAACCTTGGGTGTGTGGCTGTCACTCATGCTGCCAGCTTTATTAAAAAGCTTGGCAATTCAGGCAAAGTAGTAAAACAATTCTGCACCTAAAGTAACTTAGTAAACACTGCATTGTTTTGCTCATTTAAAAAAAAAATGAGGCATGAGAGTGGACCAGATTTATTTTTCAAATCATTTTTGCTTCTAAATTATACATGCAGGTTGTCCTATGTATCAGACATTAAAATCCTCATGTGATATGCCCACAAATATCTTTGATTAAATGCTTTTCACTTCCATTTCTGTGCTATCAAGTGTATTCCAATATATCTGGCAAAAATGCTGCTTGACGTGCTAGCTGCTATTCTAACAGGTAAATAAAACATTCACTGCCAATTTATTTTATAGACTTTAAATGCCAATGCCAAGATATGCATGCAAGACAGCTTCTCTAAATTCAAATTCCTTCATGCATTTCTTACTGCTCCATAAAGTAAAAAAGATTCAATGACCTACTAAAAAGAAAATCTAGAAGACACTCATATAGTGTGAACAGCTATAAAATGTGTATAACTTAAAACTTTAGTTATATCTGAATTGGCACAAACTCTGCCTGATTCCAACTTGAGTTTCAAAAACTTTCCAGAAAGAACTGAGGCCCAAGGAAATCGCCGAAATAGAAAAGCACCACACACAGTATGGTAATGAGCAGTAAGACAGGGTTGAGGAAAGAATTATTTTAAAAGTCCTTTGTACAACAATAGATATGCTATGATGGGTTTTCCCTACAAAGTAAAATACCTATAAAGATATGACAAGAGTATTTCATGAAAATACTGATTCTTTAACAGTGAATAAGTCTTGAACACTGTTCTCAAGATGTCCGGGTGAAATGTTTCGATCTCAATATTGCAAATTCCAAGATGATTATTGTAAGTTATTTTTTCCAAAGCAATATCAAAAGGAATGAAGGATCTATAATCCCATTATAGTCCACCTTTTATTTGTTCTTTCCTTTAACATTTACTTGTGGAGAGGATTGTGCTGGGAATTTTTATCTGATAATCATTTTCTTAAGCTTCCATCTCCCACTCACTCCAAATGTGCCACATATAGAAATTTCCAATCAAACTAACACAATTCTACCAACACTTTGGGGATAGCAGTTGTAAATAAATAGCATTTAAGAAAAATGTTTCCTCATAATAATTATTCTCTTTCCCCCTCCTATTCTCCTATTCTATTATCCAGTACACCCCCCTCCCTTGTTATACTCTGATCAGCTTTATCTGATCTTAGTGTCTGGACAGCCCTTCTCTACTCCAGATCTGGTTCCAATTTTACCCTGGCTCAAGAATGTGTGGGATGATCAAGACCAGCCTGAGCGGGTACCCAGGAGCCCAGTTTGAAAACAGTGTTGTAAATGAAGATGTGAACTATGGGGTATTGTTTAGGAAAATACTTTACTTAAGAGCTTGGGGGAGGGGGTGGCACTAGAAATCAGGGAGAGGTAGGAAGAGAACCAGCAAAATATAACCATAGTAGCAAAAATAATTCCTCAAACATGGTCTTGTCCACACCAACCGTGTCTTTACAAGCTAGAGATAAATCTCTTAAATCAAATTAATGATCTAAATCATGAGTTTTATGGCCCTCCACTTGGATTGACCGTTCTACCTCATATTTTTCATCCTCAGCAAGCAAACCAGGCTTCTGTCATCACCTCCAATCTCAAGCATGCCATTCCTCCTCCTGCTTGAGAACAACCCATCTTTCCTCTCTTTTCCTCTCTTCAAAGGTCCCTGGTACTTGTAAATATGCATCATTATACATCTACAGTTGGTAATTATGTGGCATTTCTTTCCCTTGCATTTCTGTCTATCTAGGATGGCTGCTTCTATTGTCTGGACGCAGGTATAAATGTTAAGAGCAGAGATCTGATTCTTGTATAGGTCAAGAGGACATACTGTTTCCTCAAATATAAGGGTCACTTGTCCTTCAGGACCCAACTCAGGCACTGCTTCACTGAAGAAGGTTCTCCCAAACCTTCCCCCACCTAAGTGTGATGAGGGTGCTGCTCTTATGTACACCCAAAGTCTTATACATGCTACTATTATGTCTTTTACCTCACTCCATTTACAACCTGCTTCCCCCTGCTAGAACGCAACCTCCTGAATATCCGGGACTATATGTCATTCATCTTGACATCATAAGCACCTACCTCAGCATCTGAATAAATTCTTGCTGGATGGGTAAATGAGAACACAAATGTTATCTCCAGTGGGCTAAGCACTAAGTTGTGGATGAATAAGTGGAAAAATTCTATATCCAAAGGAAAAGCAACTAAAAAGACAATTCTATAGATAGTTAGGTTTGCCATCGTTGAATATACTGCCATCAATCTATATAATATATTGCTATCATCGAATGTTGCACGACATACACAATCATATATATATGTGTTCATAGGTACACCTCATGAAGGCATACTGTTAGTCTCTCCTTACTGTCTCTGATGTACACAGTGCATGATGGACACTCTATTCTGAAACATTTGAGGAGTAGGAAAATTGAAGAAGAAATTCCATTCATATTCCCTGAGGCTTCTGGGGAAACCTGGAGCACACTAAGGTGCTCCAGAAAAACCCAGGGAGATGTGAGCAAGTTCTGCTAATGGGTGTCTACTGCCACGGGCCCTAGAAACATGACCAAAGGTATCATACATTCTGGACATGGGCACTTGAGTGTTTTATACTAAGAAAACTGCTGGCATTTGAAAAATGTGAAACAAATTATATAGTAACCGCAGTAAACAAATATTTTCCTTACAAACTCATATAGTAGTTGTGAGAAAATAGTCATGTAGCTGATACACAATTTTTTTCCTTGGACGGTCTTGACAAGGGAGTGTCCAACTGACAGACAAATCATTAAAGAAAACAAATCTTATGGATTGCTGTAAGGGAAAAGAGCTGTTGAGAACACAATTCACTGAAGTAAAATTCAGGAAGTTCATGTCATTCACTGCCCTGAATATTAGTTTTCTGTTTCATTACATGTTTGATTACAATAGTAGTTTGCAGAGAACAGGAAATGTTACTGGGAAAATTCCCTACAGTAACTTGAGTTACCAGCTTGAGGACTCAAGGCAGGATGGGAGTGTTTCCTAGTAAAAGGTCATGTTTCTACCTATTTGGAAACAGTTTGACTCCTGGTAAAGAATCTGCCCTTTTCCTGCCTCCACCCAGTGCTAAGCCTCCCACCTGACCCTGGGGCTCAGGGTTATGCAGCTAGACAGGGAAGAATGACCACATTTAGAAACTGCATGAAAAGTCTTTTATCTAATCCTTACAGAAACCAATGAAGGTAGGAAAAATCAGAAATACACAGGAGAAGGGCACATGAGAATAGGTTTTAATATTTAAGAGGTCAGATAAGGCCTCAGTTAAATTTAATTACCTGGTTTCTGGGGTTTTGTTCAGTGTTTTCAATGTTAATACCTTGGAGAAAAAATGCTCACATAATTTAAACATACCATTAAATGGGAAAGGCAGTTGGAACTTTCAGAATTAAAACAACATTGGAATAGGCCCACACATATACCGACAACTGACAAAAGTGCCAAGGCAATCTAATTGGGGAAAGTCCACCTTTCCAAAAGAAGATTCTGGAACAATTAAAAACTCAAGGGGAAGGGGTTGACCCCAGCCTTACACTGTGTAGAGAAATTAACAAGAGATGAATCCCATAATCAAATGTGAAAACCAGAAGTTTTCTAGAAGACAAAATAGAAAAGTTATCTTAGTGACAGGGTAAGCAAAACAAAACAAAACAAACAAGAAAACCCTAACCATAAAAACTGATGCATGGGACTTCTTCAAAATTGAAAAATTCTGTTCATCAAAAGACACAATGAAGAAAACAAAAATATAAGCCACAGATTAGGAAACTATTTTTAATGCTTCTATTTGACAAAGACTCACATCCAGAAATAAAAGGAACGCCCACAAATCAACAACAAACAAAACTTCAACTTAAAAACGGGCAAAAGATTTAAAAATATATTTCAAAAAGAAAGATAAATGTATTGCAATGAAAGGGACCCAACATCATTAGTAATCACGGAAATGCAAAAAACAACCACAATAAGGTTATTCACATCCATGAGAATGATTAAAACGTAAACAATGACAACAGGAAATGTTCAACAACGCGGAGCACCAGAACTCATGTTTATTGCCAGTAGGAGTCTAAAACTGCTTGACAATTCTTATAAAGTTATATATACATCTACTCTATGACCTAACAATTTCAATCCTAGGTATTAACCCAAGAGAAATGAAAACACTGTGTCTATACAAAGACTTGCACAAAAATGCTCATTGTACCAGTATTCATAAGACCCAAACTGGAAAGAACTCAAATGTCCACCAATAGAAGAATAAACAATGGATCCCACTCAACTATTTAAAAGTGTGTGTTTGGGGGGGGGGGGGTATAGGTTTAGTTCAGTGGTCAAAGATACACACAAATTTCTGATATGTGATATGTGTGAGTGAAAATAATCACAATAAATACCATATGATTATATTGATGTGACATTCAAGAATAGGTTAAGACAAGTCAATTGTGAGAGAAACCAGAACAGCAGTGGTCCCTGTGAGATGGGGAATGAGTGGCAGGGCCTTGAGGAAAATTTCTGAGACTCTGACTATATTTTGCATCTTGCTAGGATATTGGTTACCCAGGTATAGAAATGTATCAAAAATCATTAGCTGTACATTTAAGACCTGATTCACACATGCAAATGTATCTCAGTATAAAAATGTTTTATACACATAATCCAGTTAGAAGCATTTAGGGAAAAAAATATAATCAAATATAGCAGATATGTCACTATGTATGTACACCCAAGTATCACAGTGAATTCCAAGCTACATTTGCAAAGAACAGAATGGCAAAACTGCAGAAACAAAAAATCTGGAGTCCAAGGGTGCAGAGATTAAAGAGCTGAAGGAAGGCCACTTTTCCAACAGTAAATGCACCTCTAAACAAACAGGGGTGTGCATAATGTGATGTCTCAGCTACAACCTAACCCTGCACTAAGCACAGTCAGCCTCCCACTAGATGTCCAGGACACCTTCTGAATCCACAAACAAAAGGAACAGAAAAGCCGTGTAGTCACTGGGGAGAAATAAAGATGATGAAAAGTGCTGGAAAATATTATGATGGATAAGTAGATGGTTAGTAAATTTCACAGTGATAAAATTAAAATTTCAAATACTATGAAAAGGGCTTACACAAAGAGAGTAAGACCAGTTCATATTCACTGAAGAAAATAAAAATGCAGACTTTGACAGATGTATGTATTATTCAAGTTGGATAAAAGAACTTCCTGGCAGAGAGGGTTGTTAAATATTGCAATGGATCATTATATCTCTTTCACTGGAGGCATTTCAAAACAGGACAGTCTCACAAGTTTGGTTCTGCCCAAAGGCAAAAGAAGAGATTGACTTATGATCTCTAGTAATACCATGATTTCTATGGCAATCAAATGATTGGGGAAAAAACAATTCTTGATAATTTTGTCCTCTTTTCTTTTTTAAAGGGTTGAGTCTCAAGAATGAGGATAGTAATAGAGAGAATGAGCAAGAAAGACATTTGAAAGAAATAATGAGAACATGAATTAGCCTATAGAAGTCAAATTAAGGCAGCCTCAATCCTTCAGAGTCTAATCCCCTACAACGGGGCATCAAGAAAAGCAGAGACCATTCAGGGCAGCTGGCAGCCAAGCTGCCTTTTATCTATTTATTTTTGCAAGGTCAGAAAAGTTATACACAGTAAGTGTGTATTACTGTTACTACTCTTCAAAGGAATGCTCTGTTAGTCAATGAAATACGAAGTTACAAAGTAAAGAATGAATAATTACTTCAGAGAAACATCTTTTCACTTTGAAGCAAACAAACAAACAAACAAAAAACTCCATAAACCTGCATAAGCTTTGGAATTGTGGTTTTCAAAAAGAATTCACAGAAAACAATGTAGAGGCAACCTTCTAGTTCTTCCAGCCAAGGTCTTTCACCTTTGATTAAGTCTATTGGAAATGATACTTTACAAATACTTTATCAATATTCCATGGTACTAAAGTTGAGTGTTACATGAAGACACTAATTGCCTGTACTTTCCGCTTTCTCCATCATCTGACTGCAAGAAATGCTACTGGAAAGAAAAAGATGCATCCATTTGTGATGAATAATTTTACCAACTGGTATGTTATTATTTCAAAGCAAGCTATTTTGTTGAAGCTCCCTTCCAAAAAATATATTGATCATTAAAGATCATTAAAGAAAAATTTAAATATATTGATCATTAAAGAAAAAAAAATTAGAGCAACTTAAGGGGAAAAGGTTTACCAACTAAGCCAGTCCTGACAAGTCCAAATCCAACTCATTTTCTTCTAAATAATTAAACAGATATGAATTGCAGATTTTTCAATCCAAGTGGGCCATTTATATAAAAATGACATATTATTTTTATATTAACAGGTGATTAAGTATAGAGCAAAGAATATAAAATCAAGTGAGAGTTCATGTGCACATTGAGACTATTTTTATTAAGCATTTAATTTATATTGCATAAGAGGATAACAGATCATGCCAGTTGTATTCATAGCAGTAGAAAATTAAGACAATTGGCAATCTGAATATTTTTGGCCATGACAAAATATTAAATTACAGTTTTGAAATATCATACTAGCATATTTTAACTGTGTGATTTTTAAAAATTACTTTAATATTATAAAATATTACTAAAAGTTACTTTAACTAATTATTTAACTAAGTCCTTTTTAGACAGTGCAACCAGTTTTTCATGTTCACAGACTGTGAGCTCCTTGTGGGCAGGAACTGGACCTCGCTCATCTCTTTAGCCTGAGAATCCACCAGGAGATAAAATCAACTGGCGTAGAATCCACTGCTTTACTGCTGCCTCTTACTTCATTCCATTTTAGATCCCGCCCCCCCCCACCATTCATCTTCTTAGCTGATGGTCTGTCTGATCCATTTCTTTCTAATTCCTTCTCTATCAAATACAGCACAAATCTTTCTCTATCACACTTAAGATCCCTACAATATTGCCCCAAACGATTTTCTCAAATACTTCACACTCTTCTCCAATAAATATTCCCAAAGCAAATTAGTTTCCCTGGTGTCCCTTGATATGTCCCATCTCTCCCATCTCTAGGGCTTTTCTGAGGAAGTTTCTCTACTCCAGTCTTACATTCTCAGTTCAAGTGGGCAGTTTGCATCTAGTGTTGAACTCTAAAGAATTCCGTTGAGGAAATTAGCAGAGTGGCCTGTATGGTATCTGCCTATAGGTACAACCAGGCAGGTCAGGTCACACAAGGGTGTCTTTTACCTGACTTAGGCAAGGGAATCAAAGGAAACAAATCAAGGCACTTGCTTGCAATTAGGCTAAACATATTTGAATTGTTTTAGTGACCTCTTGCCCAAGGTCATGTTGAAATAAGAAGATTTTTTAAAAATAAAAATCTATAGCATGTATAAAATTTAGGGGGAAATACCCAGGATTATGCCAGAAATTTTTAGAGACTTCTAGAAGAATGAAAATAGGTAAAAATCAAAAAATTTCAGTGACTAGATTGAAAGTCTATATAGGATAGGGCTAAAGACCAAGGTGGTGAGAGCTGGGGTTGTGGCTCAGTGGTACAGCGCTGGCCTGTCACACGTGACACACTGGGTTTGATCCCCACCACCACATTAAAATAAATAAATAAATAAATAAATAAATAAATAAATAAATAAATAAAGGTATTGTGTCCATCTACAACTAAAAAATACATATATATTATATATATATATATATATATATATATATATATATATATGTACTGGGGATTGGACTCAGGGGCACTCGACCACTGAGCCACATCCTCAGCCCTATTTTGTATTTTATTTAGAGACAAGGTCTCAGTTGCTTAGCACCTCGCAAATGCTGAGGTTGGCTTTGAAATCTCATGATTCTCCTGTCTCAGCCTCTCAACCTATTGGAATTACAGGCGTGCACCACCATGCCCAGCTTACAACTAAAAATAGTTTAAAAAAAAAAAAGATCAATGTGGTGACCCACCTCATAAAGTACACATCCTAATACATAAGGAAAATAGATATGAAAAATGACCAAAAAGTTGAGACATGAAAAGCAGCTTTAAAAATGTCCAATGTCTATCTAAAGTGAGTTTCACAGAGATTGGAGATAATGAAGGGAAGAATTGTGAAAGAAATACAGTAATGGGAGTACATTTTCCTGAGCTAAAGATACATAAGATCTCAGCTAGAATAGTCTCATTAAGTGCCTCGCAGGATTAATGAGGGGAGAAAAGACCCATATTCAGACACAGCTCATTACAATTCAAAACTCCAAAGATAAGAGAAAAATTATACAAGATTTGGGTCAGATGAGTTTACCATCATGGAAACAAAATCTGACTTTTTGGCAGCATTATTGGATAAGAGAGTACAAAACACAGCAATGCTTTTAAGTTTCTAAGGGAATATACCTTAGAGAAGTTCGAACTTATCCAGTTAAACTGTTAAATATGTGGGTGAACAAAATATCTTTTTTTTTTTTTTTTTTTTTTTTTTTTTGGTACCAGGGATTGAACCCTGGGAATGCTTTACTATTGAGCCATATCCCCAGTCCTTTTTAATTTTTTATTTTGAGATAAGGTCTCCTAAATTGCTTAGGGCCTCACTCAGTTGCTGAGGCTGGCCTTGAACTTGGGATCTTCTTGCCTTAGTCTCCTGAGTGGCTGGGCTTATAGTCATGCACCACCACACCCAGCAAGGCATTTGTTGAACACACAAAAAATCTCAAAGTTTATCACCTGTGCATTTCAAATGGAAACACACACACACACACACACAAAAAAAAAAAAAAAAAAAAAAGAAAAGAAAAAAACAACAACAACAACAACCTGTAATATAAAGTTGAAAAACTACCAAAACACAGACAACTCCTAGAGAGATGATAGATAATACAGAAAAGACAGATGGATGAATATGTTCTAGAAGAAATGTATAAAATGGAAAATAAAGAGAATCCACTGAACCTAGAAGTGGAGCAGGGTATAGTGACACGGGTCACACTCGCTTCTTCATAGTTCCAACAACACTGTTGTGAATCATGCTTATATAATCATAATACTGCAAATGCTCTTTTCACAGGACTTCCATTTTTAGATTCAGTCTTCACACCTAGCAAAGAAAAATTAATTATAGCTACAGAATAGAATGTTTATAAACTCTGACAATATTGAATTAACAATGAACTGAACAAAAATCACAAGTTATGCTGAAAGGGAGTTGGGAGATAGAAGTCATCGAAATTTTACCACTTGGTATCTGAAATTGGAAACTGTGCAAGGCTAAGAAAGCAAGAAATGGAAACATATTATTTAAAGTTGCAATGGTAATCAGAGGAACTGCAGAAGAAAAGATACAGGCATTACCTCTGGAAAGCAGGAGTAGGGAAAGAGGAAGAGCACTGTGTGGTTATAGATTTTCTTTCATGAAAAGTTATTACTTTAAAATGAATCAGTGCATAAAATTCTAATGTGCTTGCTCTGAACTGTAATAGATAATTTGGTTTATTAAATAATTCATACAAATAAAATAAAATAATATAACTGAAGAAACAAGACATTTTTAAATGCAATTGAAACATCCTAGTTTTTTTAAACCAATTACACAGTAGATTAGCTTTAAAAACAATAAGAAAATTTAGGAAGGCCCTGACTACTACTGTATATAAATACGCACTCCTCCCACCCAGTCCCGTTCCTACTTTCTCCTAATTATTCCTGATCAGAATATTCATCTCCATTAAAAATTTGACTCCAAGACTTCAATACAGTGTTGGTAAAACACCAGTAAAAGTCCCACAATGCCCATTATTCAGATTCTTTCTTATAATTAATATAGACTTCTTTGATTGCTATGGCACTTTCCTCTATTGATACAAAGAAAAAGCAAATGTACTGAATATATTCAATTGTTCAAAAAGAAAAGACACAAATTGTCTCTACCATCATGCACTCTGCTTCTGCAAGATCTTGTCACTCAATTAATTGGTGTGATTTCACCTTGAGAGCTTCATACCAGGTACTGGCAATCCAGAAGCCTGGAGGGTTAAGCATGTTATTAGCTTTGGAGAAAATAATAAAAGCTTGAATACCGTCCCCTCAATTCAAGAGGGGTTAGTTTTCTGAACTTGTGAAATGTGAGAAAGTCACTTGACATGTCACCTTCAAAAATATCTACTTCATTTACAAACAGAAATCTAAGTGCAATCCTCCTCCCAGCTCTCTGTTCACAAGCTACTGTTGAAGAGGAGGGGATGGGGGTGGGGAATGATGACTAGATTCATACATAAAGCAGCACTACCCTAATAACACAATCAGAACTGGTACTTCTCAAACTTTAATAAGGACACAGGTAACTTGAGGCTCTTGTTAAACACATTTTTCTGATTTAGTAGGTTAGATAGGGCATGTGGTTCTATACTTTTAACAGCTCCCAGATCATGAGGATGCTGTCAGGGGAACCATACTCTGGGCAGAAAGAGAATCAAGATCAGTCTCCTTCCCAAATTCCTTTATTTGGCTGTTTATCAGTTTTGCCCCAGGGCTCCATCTTCTGATTCTCTCTTCTCTTTAAATTTACTACCAAAATGAACTCATCTATTTCCTTTTTTTAAATTTTTTTTTTTTAAAAATTAAATCGAAAAATTGGATCGAATCCAGGGGTGCTCAACTACTGATCTATATCACCAGCCCTTTTTATATTTTATTTATAGACAAAGTCTCTTGAGTTGCTTTAGGGTCTCACTAAATTGCTGAGGCTGGCTTTGAACTCTCAATCCTCCTGCCTCAGCCTCCCAAATCACTGGGATTACAGGCATGCACCACCACGCCCAGCTTATTTCCATCTTTTAAAACTATTTATATAAGCCCTTCTCAATCCTGGCAGAGTACTACAATCAACTAGGGCATTCCTTTCTTCTTTTAAAGTTTTATACCCCCACACCCAAAACAAACAAACAAATAATCTGAGGTAAGGTCAAGAAGCATATATATTTTTAAAAGCTCCTCAATAATTCTCATATTTTGCACTGTCACCTGTTGGATGTAGACCATGACATCTCCCAGATCTGATCTCAGTGACAACTTCCCACCTGATCTCCAAGTGCCTACTCCATATCTCCTCTTGAATGTCTACCAGGTGTCTACAAGTCGACACGTCCAACATGTGCCTCTTGATTTTTACCTGCCCCAACAAAACCTGATCTTTACCACTTTCCCCCATCTGAGTAAACAGCTGTGTTCACCCAGTCACTAGGACCATAAGACTGAGCTTTACCATGATGCCTCCTTTCCTGTTTCTTCACAGCCCATATTCAATTCATCAGCAAGCCTGTTGGATCCCAAATCTATCCATTCTTACAACTTCTGTTGCTACCAGCCTCAGACAAGTCAACATATCTCTATATTGCCAATCTTTTTTTTTTTTGAGGGTGAGGAGCTGTACTGGGGTTTGAACTCAGAGGCATTCCACCACTGAGCCACATCCCCAGCCCTATTTTGTATTTTATTAAGGGACAGGGTCTCACTGAATTACTTAGTGCCTCATTTTTGCTGAGGCTGGCTTTGAACCGGTGATCCTTCTGTCTCAGCCCCCCAAGCCTCTGGGATTACAGCTGTGCACCACCGAGCCTGGCCTTTATCGCCAATCTTGACCTCCACCTAGGTCTCTACACTGCCAACCCTGACCCCAGAGAGTTTTCTCCAAAGGGTCTCTTGCCTATTAACCTCTCAATGGCTTTCCACCCCACTTGAAATAAAAAGCCCATCCCTTCCTGTGGCTCCCAATGCTTCCCATCCTCAGGCCCCTGCTTATTCCTCTTCAACTCTCTCCTTCAACTTATTTTCTACCCCATTAACCTCCAGCTTCTACAAAGGCCTTGGTGCTTCAGGACCACTCCAGGCTCTTTCCGACGTCAGGATCCTCCTCTTGTTTTTCTTTCTGCCTACATTTTTACAGGCCTATTCCTAAATATTGTTGAGTCCTCTGCTCTAATGTCACTTCACAGAAGCCTTCCCTGAATGTCTCCACGTAGCCTCACACAACCAGCGCACCATCACCTCCTCTACCTAGCTGCACTTTCTGCCCTGCTCATTCTCTTCATGGCATTTATTTGTACTAGTTATTCATTTGCTGGGTTATTGTTTCCAATCCCACCAAAACACTAGACCATAAACTCCTGAAACAGTGAATTTGTCTTGTTCACTGGAGAACCACAATCATCTACATCCACACCCGGCAAGTTGCAGTTACTTGATGCAAATTTATTTTTATTATTTGGATAAGAGGCGTTCCCCAAAAGCTCATGTGTGAAACAATGCAAGAAAATTTAGAGGGGGAAATGATTGGGGTTTTGAGATTAAGCTAATCAGTGCATTAACCTTCTGATAGGGATTAACTGGGTGATGACTATAGGCAGGTAGGGTGTGGCTACAAGAGGAGGATTATTGGAGGGCATCCCTTTGGGGTATATATATCTCTTTTCAGTCTCTCTCCACTTCCTGATGGTCATGTCCTGAACTGTTTTGCTCTGCCATGCCCTTCCACCCAGATGCTGCTTTCTTTAGGCTCAGAGCAATGGAGCGGCTATCGATGGACTGAGTCCTCTGAAACTATGAGTGCCAAATAAATATCTCCTCCTCTAAAATTGGTCTCGTCAGGTCTTTTGATCACAGTGATGAAAAAGTTGACACAGTTATTATGGACACTAGTGGTAACACGGTCAGCTTTCACTAAGCATTTTCAATGTGCCATATGTACACATTCACAAGAACAACACGAGCTTGAAGTAGGTGTCATCACCATTTCTATCTAACAAAAACAAAGGCTCAGAGAGGGTGTGTGATCTGCTCAAGATTATACATCTGGTAAATGCTGTGATTTGATTCCAGAGCTCACATTGACATTCAGGAGAGTCTTTAAATACTTGCAGAGTAGACATAAAGGAGCTATATTAGACTTTTTCTTTTCTTTTGAGGTGCTGGGGATTGAACCTAGGTCCTTGCACATAATAGATAATTGCTCTGCATCTAAGCAATGCCCCCAGCCCTAGGCTTATTCTTTATAGCTCCAGGGCCCAAAAGAAGAACCATAGAAGAAATTTACAAGGACCAAGCTCACTATCAATATGAGGAAGAACTGCGGGATTTCTCTAATAATGAGCTCCTAGTCAACAGCATGTTCAAGTGGAGACTGGCTAACCATCTGTGGGTATGCCACCCAGAAAGCAGATCTGGGTGGGGGTACAGGGGTCTCCTCCTGCTCTCAGCATTATTCCTCAAGAATACAAGCTTCCTTTTCTATCTAAACATCCACTCCAAACCCACAGCAGAGAACAGCAAATGGTAATTTTTACAACTCTTCGAAGCCCTGTTGGTTAGCTACATTTGAAAGGCTTAGAAGCCATCTTTAAATATAGCACTTGTATGTAATTCAATTATTATAAAATGTACAAGAGATGCTACGTCATCATGCCAACTCAGCACACACGGCTTCTGGCAGACAGACACAAGTGGACTTGTGATTTAGTTTTGCTTATCTCTTTCTCCTCCAATTTTAAATTCTTTCAGAAAACATAGATGTTTTCCTAAAGATTTCCTCAGCTTGTACACTGGAGGATTTTTACTTCATAAACACCCACTTGTGCCAAAGGAAACATTTTCCATTGTCTAAGAAAGGCTAATATTTGCAAGAAGAGACAGACATGTTATAAAATTAAGCACTGAAAGATCCCAACACTTATTTTAATGAAATACAATAAATTTGTAAATGCTATGAAGGTGTATGAAAAAAACAACAAAGAACATTCATAATTCATTTTTAGTTTTTCAATTAGGCACATATTAACTCTATGTCTGACTTACTATTTTTAAAACAAACTGAATATTTATTCAAATGTTTCTCAATATCACTGTATTTTCAAATTACTTTCATATATGTGAACAAGATTCCATAAGTTTAGAAATCTGTAGTTCCTAATATAGTTCCCTATATATTTGAATGAAAATATTAATATGTGTGTATAATGTGAACACATACATACTTACAAAAGCTAATAAAGGTGTGAAGATATTGGTTCTCCAAGGAAAGGTCCTTGAGAGTTTAAAAGGTTTTTTTTGTTTTGTTTTTTTTTTTAAGAAGCTGTGTGCCTACCCCCTATTTTAAAGCACAGAATCATAGGATTTGGGGGCTAAGAGACTTTAAGGATTATTTAGTCCAATTTCCTCATATCAAGACAGGGAAGTAAATTGAGGCCCAAAGTCATACAGATGATTAGCAGTAAAGCCAAGACCTAGGACCACACCTGGGTGAAAGGGTTCCTACACAGGACACCTGAGCTCAGGTCTGACAACTGAGCAAGAAGAGACCCAAAGCAGGACAGAGAGTAAACTGGGATTTGTGACACCAAAATTTACATGGTTTGGGCCTTTCTTTTCTGATTGTCTAGAAAAATCAGCCCAATCAGACCCAGATGGTGATTTGTGTGTTTGTCTGTGTGTGTGTGTGTGTGTCTGTGTGTGTACAGAAAGAACACATCTCCTTGATTTTCCCTACTATCTCTGACCTTCCCCAAGTTTCCTTTTCATGGAACAAACAACACAAAATATTTCAAGAACAGGTTGTATTCTTGAAAATTATTTTATAGTACCAAAGAGTTTTAAAACATTAATAGCTCAATACTCTTGCTGAAGACTGAAGTTCTGGGGAAATGCATTCCACAGTAATAGACCCCCCCATATATGTTAGCAAATTCATGGCTCCAAAGATGTCCATATCCCAATCACAGGAGACCTGTGAATCTGTTTACCTTACATGGCAAAAGGGACTTGACACATGTAAAGATCATTACATGGAGAGGCTCGAGTAATCATGGGGTTCTCAAGACAGAGAACATCCCCAACTCAGTTCAGAGTTGAAGGAGATGTGACTAAGGAAGAATGTCAAAAGAGATGCAATTTTGCTTGCTTTGAAGATGGAAGAAGAGTACCATAGGCCAAAGAATACTTCTAGAAAAGGCAAGGAAATAGATTCTCCCTCAGGGCCACCCAAAAGTAATATAGCCCTACCTACACCTTGATTCTAGCCCAGTGAGATCTATATCAGACCTCTGACCTACAAGTTAATAAATGTATTGCTTTAAACTACTAAATTTATTGAAACTTGTTAGCAGTAGGAGAAAACTAACACATGCCAATAGCCAACATCCTCGTGTGGCCTGAAATTTGTGGCACCAAAATGCCACATGGAAGAGACAGGGCCTTACATCATGCGTCTCTCTGAGGGACTTCCCAGTCTCCTTAGGTTATATGAGGATAACTTCAGGAGAATGGTACACAGCTTGGCAACAGGAAAAAAGAAAAGGCTCCCAAAAGTCCCCATCCAGAGACAACACTACACGAACTCTGAGTTAAGTCAAATTTCCCTGTTTACTTTAGTTCACTCTTTGAACCACATTTGCCTCCAAGTGAAACAAAATTTACTGTGAATAAATTTTACAGCGTTCTACTTGAAACAGCTGGTTGGACTTTTCCAAAAGCATCTTGTCAGAATTATGTATTTTTTCCCCAAGACATATTCCTTCCACTGAGTCATACCAGAAGCCTTGGTAATCACGGTAGATGACAGATTGGAAGCAAATCCCTTAGATATCCATTCTGCAATCAGCTTCTTAGAGGAAGGTGTGAATACATCAAACAGCTTAAACGCCAGGCTGAAGAAACCTGCATGTACTGTGGCCACATCCACAGCATGGAGTGGCAGGCACCAAGAAGGGACTTTTAGTTCCAAGGGCTGAACAACCAAAGCCAGGCCATCTGCGTCACGGCAAAGGTCAGAGCAGCAAATGTAGCAAATGCAGGCCAGGCTTTCACTGATTCTTTCCCATTTCCAACATCAAGAGTCAACGTGGAGAGCGAGTTCCAATGAAGAATAAAATTGTGTGGCAAAGGAAAGGGGAAAAATGTAAACTAAAAACCTGTAGAGAAAAAAATGTGCCCGAACCAGAGTCTAAGGGCTCATGTTCCCAGTCTCCCTTATATAAATACTAAGCCTCCGCTTCATTGAATTGTTGACATTACATAATTAGCCAGTTACAATAATAACACTGCAGCTTAACACACTGCCACAACTGGAGGAATTTTAACTACTCTGGTGAATTGCCTGTCACCAGCTACATCTGTGCTGGTCTTCAAAGGAAAAGTGGGGAAATAAAAGAGATGAACGTTTAGTATGCAGACTAACACAGGGGAAAACAAGAAGAGTCTGGCCCATGTAAGTCTGGGGTTCTTGGGGATTTTTTATTCCCCTGTTCATTCTTTGTTTTTATTTAGTTAATTCAGCCTTTGGTCGTTGCCTATTTAAGTAAATAAGACCCAGTAAAGGCACCTCATGTGCACTGTGAAGTAGTAAAATCCCAATAATAATAACAATGGTAATGACGGACCTCAGATCACTATGTACAGGAAACTAACTCAGACATTTTCACTCTTCAACATCATCAACGGACACACAAAAACACGTAAATTTCAACGCTTTTATTTTTCAACTTTTTAAACTCTACATAAACAAATGAAAAAAAAAAAAAAACCTTAAAAAAAAATCCTCAGATGGCTTAAGAACCTGTTAGCACTCCCAGCACAAGATAAGAGAAAAGATTTCACCTGCCAAGGACCGTTCTCTTTTCTCTTTATTCACACATTCATTCTAGGGTGCTGAATTCTTTCTTTAGTAAAATTAATTGTACCTAAAATGCCACCCAGCCCAGGCACTGGGGACATTAGAGATAAAATTCTGTCCTTAGACACACTGGGAAGGAATGCTCTGTCCTCCCACTGAGATGCCACGTATTCCTTTCCGATTGTTTGAGAACACACTTCTAGGAACTATTAAATTTGGAAGGAAGCTTAGGAATGATCTCCTTCACTATTGCTGTTTTACTAAAGAGAACTGCAATATCTTTTACCCACTACTGTAATTAAACCTCAATACCCTTTACGGTAAATATTCCAGGGAGAGCCAGTTCCTCCTGCCACTGCTCCAGGAGAGGGCAAAGGACGGTGGTGTGCGCTCTGTCCAAGGAGTCATACTGTACAGAACAGATTCTCCAAGGGATTTACCCTGTTTCTTTCCTCCCTTATTTGGTACCTCAGCTTCTCCCTCAGCCCATCTTATGTCTCATATCCAAAGTCCTTGGAGCAAACACACATTTTTAAAAAGAGTATTAAGTTTTCACTCCTGAAGGTTAACAAAACTTTTTCAAACCCCAAAGAAATGAAAATAATGATGAAAGCTGAGGCACCATGATGATACCGGATTGTGTAAAGGTCACACTGTTTGAGTGTCTAAAAGCCCAAGACTCGTCCATCTACAGCATGTGGATAACTATTACATTCCCGTAAATCTCATTATCTTGTCCAATTTTAAAACCCACCACCTTCCCCACTCTTTTGGAACTCGGCTGCTGTTGGCCTGATCCTCACTCTTCTAAGGTTCTGATACGAGAGAAGAAAGGACACATGGTCCAACAAAAATGGCCTAATATCTATGAGCCCACCACTATCTAAATCCCTTTATCTGGCCTCATTTTTCTTCGTAGTTCTTACAGTCCATTTCCTTTCTGCTCATATATGGTATTTTATTGGACACCTATTTTTACTGATTATTATCTGTCTCTCCAATTTTAATGGGGAGATCGATGATATTTGTTTCATTTACTATTTTGTCCGCAGCGCTTAGAGCCATCTGTAGCTGGTGCATAGTAAGCACTCAATTTTTGTTGAATGAATAAATGGAGTTTTGTGGCTTGTGGGGAGAACAAAATAGAATATTTTAAAATATTCCATAAAAAAATCTTATCATGTGATTGCCGTATTTACACTAAACAGTCTTGATTCAATGCAATCAAGTTAAAATTTTTAAAGTTATTTGTGGTTTACAAAGGGGAAAAAAGGAGATAATACATTACTATAATTGACTTATTAGAAATGGCTGTTTTTTATATCCAAAGCAGGTAAAACACAATACAAAAAAAATGATCAAAATCAATCACTAACTGAGCAAGTGCTGGCATAGGAGGAATAGCATAGTATGATCTCTGTTTCCACACAGGCAATAATTAAAAAGAACACCAAATAGTCTTTCTTTTTCCAAGTATTCCTAAGTTCTTAATATCATCTAAGAAACTCAAAATTCCTTAAGAATATTATGATGAATATTGAGAGAATGGAAACTAAGGTAACATAAAAATTAACTTCTAGAATTTAAAGTAAGATATTTTATTAGTCATTAACTTCTAGAATTTAAAGTAAGATATTTTATTAGTCTCTATCACAGACTGGCTTGGGGATTTTAGACCTAGCCTTTCTCTATAACATAACTTACAAAGGGCATACAGGAAAGGTCTTCACTGAACACCAATGGCTAGTTTCACTGTTAATGATTTACCTCTTCTTCTTGCCTCTCTTCATTTGTAGGCTACTTTGCAAAATGACTCAAACACGTCACTGTCCAGACATTATGACAATCTTAGTGTTTCCTTAAAGGGATTACACTCTGAAACAGATTCATTAATAGGTAAAAAATTGCTTTTTCCTGACATAAAAGGAGAAAGGTGGTTTTTAGTAGTTTTGTTTTTGTTTGAAACTGCTGAAATTTTAAAAAAAAAAAGTTTAACAAGAAACAAATGAGTTAGGACATGACTGCTTGGTGTAAGCCTTTGCTAAAATAATAGGAATGCAGAAAGGGCCTTACTAGTCCTATAAAATCATGAAGTTTATGGGGCTACAAAGATAAAGCTGACAGACTGGCTCCATTGGAAGATTTGTTTGTTTTCGAAGCAGTGATGGCTTGTGTCATTCTTTTGGCTTAAATCTGTTACCTGGAAATGGCAGTAAGGAGGCTGGAGCATGTGAGCAACAATCCTTGCACTAATGGAAACTCACTCACCTGAGTACCCAGGCCACACAGAAGGTGCCAGACCTCAGGGCACACCAGGCAGCAGCTGACCTCGAGCCCACATCCCACCTCTGCAATCCGTCAGAGCGGCAGACCTCTTGCAGGAGGGCTATGTTGCCAGAGCAAATGATCTACTGACTCTTCACTCTTTTCAAACTTGAAGGGTTTCTAGCTCAGCAGCAATTCCAGAGCATATCACACATACACATATCAAATCAGCCCTGACCTTTTACACTTGATTGTAGAAAACCAGATGGTGAGGTCATGCAACAGCATGTCACCAACGTGGGCAGTGAAGTCAGTCAGACCTCGGCTTCCATTCGGGCTACTGCACCCAACACAAGTTACTTCCCTTCCCTGAGCCTCATGTGAGGACAGGTATTCTCCTTCTGAACTACTCAAATTTAACAGTGTAATATTATTCAGAAAGGAACTGAACCTCAGGACCTTTATGTTCAATCCAAAGCAACCATTAATTAACCATGAGCCGCTATAGGAGATGCCCATTGTAGGATGAAGACAACTGGTGGCAAAGGATCCCTAACTTCCTAAAGGGTTTTGTTACCTTTTTTTTTTTTCTTTTTGCACATAGGTGAAGTGTGAGACAAAGCCTGTGCCCTAGCAGGTACGATCTAAATTTTACCTTGATCAACATCATCTACAATTGAACTGGATTAAGCCAGAACAGGAACAGCACTGGACAAGATTATACTTGCAAGCAACTATCTTTATCTGTGAAATAAAGGGTTTTATTTCCTGACAGATTCTAGGTGCCTTGTATTAGTTATCAAGTCCTGACGCCACAGGACCACCAAGATAAGTCTCCTTATTCCCAGTATCTTGCAAATGTGATCAGGAGTCAGCTCCCTTTCAGAATGAAGTTTCAATTGAAAGGAATAAATTGTTATAGGAGTTTCAAGATCTCCTTCCCTATGAAGATGGTTATCTAAAAAGGTTTTTCTTTCATTTTTCTCTTTCGTCCCACAAATAAATACCTACCATGTGCCAATCACTGTGTTTACACCCAGGATAAATGATAATCAAGAAGGATCCAGCCACTGCAGTCAGTCGGGGAGCCCACACCTGAATGCAGGGACAGTAACAGAGAGAAGCAGTGAGAGTTAACAGTACCCCTCTTCTCCAAACCTTTGCAAATAGCTGAACTATTCTAGATGTAGTGGGGAGAGAGGAAAGAAACCTGAAATTTAACAAGTGAGTTCTAGTCTCTTCATGGGCACAGAAAAAAAGAAATATTATTTTCTTTCAGGATAATATTTTAGTTTTTGAAAGGTGATTACCAACTATTAGCATCCATCTTCAAAGGTGGACATAGAGATAAAGGAAGAAGAGGTCAGGGGAAGATTGGGACGACACTGGAGGAAAAGGAGAGGCATCACAGCCACAGCCCATGCTGGGGAGGTTTCAAGAGATACAGGAGGGGCTGGGGGTTGTGGCTCAGTGGTAGAACGCTGCCTAGCACATGTGAGGCACTGGGTTCACTCCTCAGCACCACATAAAAACAAATAAAATAAAGCACTGTGTCCATCTACAACTTTAAAAAAAAAAAAGAGCTATAGGAACTTGAAGGACTGGACATGTCCATTATAACCTGCGTTCTAAATCAGCCTCTACCCCCCAAGCCTTCAGTGGTGTCTGTTGTAATAACAACAGCTTTGAGCAATGAAAAGCTTGAGGCTATGTGATCAGAGAGAAGGCAGAAATCACAGTAAGGAAGAACTCACAAGGTAAAGAGAACCCAAAGTTACAGAGACCTGGGGCAGGTGGACCACAAGCTTCCTCACACCTCCACGTATGTACTCCCCACTGCAGCTCCTCCCCAAGATCCTAAAAACACCGAGGAGGACACCGGGCCTCCCAAAACATACAGGACAGGGCCGCAAACTAGGAAGGAAAGAGTAATGTCACAGAGCTGAAAGATTAGAGACCTGAAGTTCATATAGAAAACTTAGTCCAAGAAATGATAACTTCTCCAACAAGAGTAATGTTTACCTTATTCTCTAAACAGAATGTCCTGCAGCTTTAAGAAGAATGGCAGCTTGAAACTGCCTGGGTTTACTATTGATTTATTTCAGCAATCCAGGTAGCTCACTGTATAAAACTGATGTTATTTCTCAGAGACTGACCATATATAAAATGATTGTTTAAATAAAATCTTATTTTTTCCCATTATAAAGTAGCCTGTTCCTTAGGGTGGAAGAAATAGTGAAGATTAAACTATTACAAAAGGAACTTCTGAATTCATTTATTCCAGAGTATTGTTTTAGAAAATATAATGTTAATACTATGGTGAAATTTTTGCATGCATTTTCCTGACTATTAAAATATACTATCCTATCAATAAAAAAAAAATCTGTCCTTTAAATTAATATTATGCGATCATCCCTCTTCTAAATAAGTTATATTCTCTTCAAAACCTCAAGGCCTCTATTTTACATGAAAGGATTCCTTCAGATGCCTCAAAATACTGGGCTACTAGAACTGTTTCTCTAGTTTCGGGCTGAAACACTTTTAATTAGCTTATCCCCTATAGTACTTTTTTATGACACATCTCTTTCAGGTTGTAAGCAACTTTTCAAGCTTATTCCCTTTTTTCATTAAAGTAGTCTTCAGCAACAGCATAGTACTAAAGGTCTTAGTAAGATCTCATTATGTTACCAGGTGTCTGAATCTATAAATAAAAATATTGCAGCAGGCTCATGTCAGATGCAATAAAGGGACCAGTAAAAGTGCTTTTGGAACAAATAGGGAAGGATATTTGTACTGGATTCAACAGTGTCTTCCAAAACTGATACCCACTTGGGACCTCAGAAGGCAAGATTCTTTGGAAATAGGGTCTTTGCCGATGTAAGCAATCAAGAAGAGGTCACCCTGAATCCGGGTGGGCCACGAATCCAAAGGCTGATGTCCTTGTAAAGAAAGTCATGTGAAGACACAGCAAGCAAAGAAGGCCCCGGCAGACGGCAGACATTGGACAGATGCAGGTAACAGCCAAGGAATGCCAAGGGCTTCTGGGAAAGAAGAAAGGATTCTTCCCAAGAGCCTGCAGAGAGAGCTCAGCCCTGCCAACACTTTGATTTCAGACTTCTAGTCTCCAAACTGGGAGAGAATACATTTCTGTTTTAAGCTACTCAGGTTGTGGTAATTTGTTATGGCAGTGCTAGGAAAGTGATACAGTGTCTTTGACTAAAAGGCATGACTGGAGAGAAACAGCATTCCCAGGACGCACTGGTTCGTAAAGTGGAATACTAAAGCAGGAAAGACGCAGAACCAGTGCAGATTCCTTAATGACACTATCTCCATGTCACCTTCCCGACTCCCCTTGTAAATCACGATGTCCATACCCTCAGGAAGTTCTCTGTGTCCCCAGACTGCTCCAAGGTAAAAGCAAAACCTAACTACAAAATGAAAGGCTGTTCTGCTAGCAGGACCGCTAAGAAACGACATATTGTTTCCCTCTAATCATTTTTGAAAACCCTCCCGTTATTTACAGTGCAAGAAGTAATGAAAATGTAGTTGCAATCATTATAATTTACTGAAAACCTGACAGGGGAAAAAAAAAAAGCCCACATGTAAAAACACTGATGCACTCAAAATCTTTAAAGCTTTCCTGGCTTATTTAACCATTTCAACCTGCCTACCGAAGTTTAATAAATTCTAAATGAAAAGCTTTGTGCAAAAGTGGCCTAAACTGGCAAAATAATTTCTTCCATGCTCCTTCTATCAGTTTTGTGTGTGCGCTTCAAGCTTTCAGCAAGGAGTGTTAAACACATGCTCTTTTCTTCTCCAATATTTTGGTGGCTGCAACACTGAGGAAATAGTTTATCAATGTAACTGACTTTTTCAACGGAATTATGTAGTCACCTTGACATCTTCAAAAAGTTAGAGCATAAAAGCAAAATGAAAACCTGAAGGTGGAAACTTCTGGGGATACAACTCAACTGTCTCACTCTAGTACAGATAAAACAGCTTTGGCTTGAATGGTTATTCAGAACAGACTCTTACTGGTTCAAGTGGAAGCTTTTCCAAATACCTATGGTGAAACACACAGAGGCTCTCTCAATCCTACCTCCACTGATGCAATATTTAAGTGCACCCAGAAGAAAGCAAATATAATATCCTCCCCTCAGTTATTTAAATCAATTTAGAAGAGACTATCTGCAATTAGTTCACTATGTCATAAAGCAGTAAAGCTGTCAGCACCTCATGCTGATGTTTTGCTGTTATTTTAGTCCCATCAAAATGCTTTCCTTGCTGGGTGCACTGCATATGCCTATAATCAGCAGCTCAAGAGGCTGAGGCAGGAGGATCTCAAGTTCAAAGCCAGCCTCAGAAACTTAGTGAGGCTCTAAGCAACTCAGTGAGACCCTGACTCTAAATAAAATATTTTTAAAAATAAACACATAAAGGGCTAGTGATGTGGCTCAGTGAGTAAGCATCCCTAGGTTCAATCCCTGGTACAAAAAAAAAAAAAAAAATGCTTTCCTTGAAAAATCTGGTATTTTACTTTGACCCTATGCTTGGGCAGCAACTATGTGAGTTAGCTTGAGTTTTCTTACTCCTCATCATTGCCCTGGATGGGAAATGCCAGACCAAGATCTATGTTGGGACAGGAAAGAACTGTGTGCAAAAGCAGGTAAACTACTGTCTCCTCTTCCCAGGACTCCTGTGTAGATCCTTCAAGAGTCACACATTTTCTGTTTCGAGGGGATCAGTGCAGGTTGAAAAAAAAAAAAACCAAAAAACAGTATTCCTCCCCCACACTGTTGGAGAAAGTACTGTGTACAGGAAACCAGCCAGCTTTGGGACAGAAAGGCCTGGCCTCCTACCGGAGCTCCTCTGCTGCTTGCTGTGCACTCATGGCCCCTGGTCCACTTCCCTCCATGTCAGTTTCCTCACTGGAGCATAGTGAGGCTGAAGGGAGATCAAGTCTGCAAGGCATCTAACACCCCTGAGGTCTGCTACACTCAATAAAGGTTCATTCCTTTTCTTTCTCTCCTCCTTCTGCCAGCTAAGTTTAGGCTTGCTTAAGTTCTGGCTTTCAGCAAAAATGCTGCAGATGTGTCAGCTTCCAGCAGACAAAGCACCAGGACTCCGCCCCCGGAGAGTTATTTGGGGGATATTTTTTTTTTCTTTTAAACATAAACAAATGCCTGCAGCTACTCCGGGGCTGTTAGGTTTTACTTCAGTGTGCACAGAAATGAAGCCTGCAAGTTAAAACTGTCACTCTGAAACTGCTCCCTTTGGGGCAAATAAATAGAGTTGACGCTGTTACTATGATGGCATGGCTTAGAGTATGGCTGAGTAATTACTGCAGGGCAGGTCCTCTTTGGGGCGCAACCCTCCCTGCGTATAAGGAGTAAGGAGGCAAGGGCTCACCACACAGCCCTACCAGTCACCTGGATGAAAGGTCCTTTAGCCTGGGAATTAGAGCTCAGTTCTCTAGATAAAAGTCAACTCTCTCATTGATGGAAAAGGACAGACTCTGAGTGTTAGCAATAAATCAGCTGCTGCTAGATTCAAAATGTGAACAAAGGGGATTCTTACCAGGTTTATTTCTTCACTATTGTTATTGGCTTTTTTCCCTCTCTAGATATTTGACCTAATCTTTTATCAGCTTTTAAAAAGCAACCAAAAGGGGTAGGGGACAGACTGATAAAAGGAGACTAGCCCAGCATGAGAACTGCCAGAGAAGTGTTCCAAGCAATCTCCAAAATATTTATTTAAATGAAAGACAGAGGCACATACTTGGAGCGCATGATGTTACGATATTTCTCCATCTCAAATTTGTTCTGGGTGGTATTTAAATTTTCTTGAATATATATTTTAACTTTTTACTTCAAAATAAAGCATCAGAGGTACATGCACAAAAACAAGGCTTGCAGTGCAAAGATGTATCACAAAGGGAAATGCTTGTGTAATCACCATCAGGACAAGAAATAGCACTGGCCAGAAGTGCAAGCATCCCTCATGACTCTAGTAATCACCACATCCTCTTTCCCAAAAGGCAACCACCATCCCAATTTTTACCTAAGTATGCTTCTTTAAACATTATGGCTGTTTGGCCTTTTTAAAAATGTTACTTAAATAAATTACTTTTGTGAAATTTATCCGTGTGAATATCCCCAGTTTTCAGCGTATTGCTTTTCATAGATGCATACTATTTCACTGTACAAACATGTGACATACAGACATATATATAATATACATATGTATATATGTGTACACACACACATATAAATATATTTCTTTCTTCTTTTTTTTTCTTTTGTTTCTTTCTTTCTCTCTTTTTTTTTTTTTTTTTTTGGGGGGGTACTACTGGAGATTAAATCAAGGCTGCCCTACCACTGAGCTATATCCCAGTCTTTTTTTTTTTTTTTTTTGGAGACAGGATCTTGCTAAATTGCCCAGACTGGCCTCAAAGTTGTGATCCTCCTGCCTCAGCCTCTAATAGCTGGGATTACAGGTTTGTACCACTGTACCCAGAAATATACAACAATTTATCCATCTCATTTTAGTAGACATCTGAGTTCTTTCCAGGTTTTCATTATTATGAATGTGTTACTATGTTTTTGAATGTCTTTTGTTTACATTTCTAAGTATATTCTAAAGAGTGAAACTGTTGCATCATTGAGTATACATATCATAAATTTTGTAGATTATGTCCATGGTCCAAAGAGGATGGACCAAATCACATTCCACACCAGCTGTATATGAAGTTTAAGAGTCTCGCAGCCTTGCCACATCAGGTGGGTGTAATGGTATCTCCCTGTGGGAATCTCTCTTTTCCCTGTAACATATAACATTAAGCACCTTTTCAAAAGCCTATTTGTCATGTGTTTTAACAACATGTATTTTAAGCCAAAGATGTTTTAAAACAATGTTTATGTTTTATATAGTCAACAGTCATTTTGAATTCTCCACACCATCATGTTTATAGATGCATTTCTAACCTTCCACCTGGAATATTTTTTCTCCTACCTACATAACATCCTATAATCCTTTCTCTGGCTAAAGTCAGTTGGTAATTTTGCTTGGCTAAAAATGTTTTTATTCCACCTGCATACTTTGCAGAATATTTCTGCTGGGCATCAAACCCTGGATTAATATTTACTTTCTTTCTACATATTAAAGGTATCATCCCACTGCCTCTGGCTTCTACTGCATCTCCTAAGAAGTCAGTTGCTGATATTATAATGCCCAGGAAAGAAATCTGTCCTTTGCTTTTAGGATTTTCTCTTTTCTTGCTTTTATTATCTTTAACAAGTATGAATTCCTTTTTTATTTATCCCTCTCTCTGGAGTTCATCCCATTCTTCAGTTTATACATGGAGGTTATTTATCAGTTATAATTATCAGTCACTGCTTCTTCAAATAGGACTGTGCTCTATATTTGCTCTGTTGTCATTGTGAAATTTTACCTATAAGTGTTTTAAAAATCTATGAACACATTCTTTATTTTTCTTAGACTCTCTTCTGTGTTTTCCTTTATTTACTCTCTGCATTTTATTTTTTTTATATTTCTTTCACCTATTTTTCAGTGTGTTAATTCTCTCTTTGGTTGTATCTAATGTGTTGTTAAACCTACCCAGTGATTTGTTAATTTGGAGCACTGTAATTTGCATTTCTACAATTTCCATTTCACTTTCTTTTAT
Source organism: Spermophilus citellus (assembly GCF_964194105.1). NCBI lineage: Eukaryota > Metazoa > Chordata > Mammalia > Rodentia > Sciuridae > Spermophilus > Spermophilus citellus. The sequence goes on along the minus strand of NC_138196.1, from coordinate 65,626,188 downwards.
ACCTCTTAGCTCTTGTTTTCCCTTAAAAATGTTAAACATCATAATTTTAAAGTCTGTTTCTATGATGCCAATCCATGAAGCTTCTAATGCATTTTTCAATTACTATTCCTTCCCCTGGATTTTGCTAATGTTTCTTTCCTCCAAAAATGTTTATTTTAGATTATCCATTGAACACTGTTTTTGCAAAACTGTTAGTAGAAATAAATTGAGCATTCTACAATCACCTTACTCTAATTACAGGGAATGAGAAGATTAGAAACTGGGCCTCATTCTGTGACACTGGCATCATAACTCTACTATCTTATATGTGTACAGAAGACATTTTATACTTTAACTTGCCCTTATATTGTCCCTCAGAAGAAAGGTAAAGCCAAAATTACTTGGCCCACCATTATAGGAACCTAGCTCATGGCCATGTGTTGCCTTATAATAAATTGTTCTTTATCTCCTCAATCCCATCCATAATCTATGAAATTAATCTAGAATTGTGTCATTTTTATCCACCAAGTCACATTATTCTCCATTTTTAAGTTATTTAATTAGTTTTGACTATTTTACTCTTAAAGAAATAAGAACACTTTTTGGAACACTCAAAAAACTAAAAAGGAAAGTTCATCCCTAATTCTATCACTTTCATTTTAGGTATACAAAGGCCCAACCCAGAATAAGACAGATTACATTTGACAGGTAAACTAATTAATCCTTTAAATAGAAATAAACTTACTGACATTTTATCTTAAAATCACAAATTAACAAACCTGATACTCCCACAACTAATAAATGATGAAATTTCTTTAGCACTGTGTGTGCCTAGAATAGTAAAGTGGATTCTGATCAAGATAAAATTGCTAAACAGGTCCCATAGTCCACTGGTTTCTTCGCCGTATAAGCAAATTACGTTGTGGAAAAGTGCAAAACAAGGTCCTCTGTCTCCATCTTTCATTTAGTTTTCATACTCAAAAATTAGTTTTCAGGTTACTGTAGCTTTCAACACTTTAAACCACAAATGAAAGGCCTAATTGTTAGAATACCAGCACAATGAACACTTCTAATAACCCTAGTTTTATTTACACCAGTGTTTTGCTGGAAAACATACACCTCTGTAAATGTCCAAAATTCACATGACTTGCTTTTGCTCCGACTTTTTATGCTAAGTATAACATGTAAGTACCAAAACATGGATCTGATTTGTATAATACTTTGAAATGTGTTCATGTTATTAGAAATAATGCTTTCTCTATGGGAATCATCAAAGGATCTTTTTTAAAGCATCCAATTTGTATAAGTCTTTACAAATATCTATCAATACCTTATTCAAAAGAATATTAAGGTGGAAAAGTGAAAAGAAACCACATGAAGACATATTATAATGAAACTTCAGAACATCAAAGACAAAGAGAAAACTCAAAAGGGAGATCATCTAACAAAAGAATGACAACTGGGCTAGAAACAACTTCTACAGAAACAAACAATGGAGGGGGAAAAGTTTATGAGAACATCTTTCGGGCTGGGATGCAGCTCAGTGGTAGAATACTTGTCTAGCATGCTGAAGGCCCTGAGTTCAATCCCCAGCACTGCAAAAAATAAATAAATATCTTTAAAGTGATCAAAGAAAATAAATCAACCTAGACTTGAAACAAGATCAAGAAAATGAAAAATAAAGATCTATGCAGACAGATAAAAATAAAGAGGATTTATTATTACCAAGGATTTACCCTGCAGCCTCTCAAGGACGGACTTCAAGAAGGAAAATGACCTAGAAAGCAAGCCTGAATTTCAAAGAAGGAAAGGTAAGCAAATACACTAGTAAAACAGAAACAAATCTAAACAGTCAATAAAACAATAATCATGTCTAAGGTTTTTTGGTTTGTTTGTTTAAAGGACGGTGTATAAAGTAGAAAGGAAGCAACTAGAGTTGCATTTAACATCAGGTTTAATTTTAGACTCTGGTGTGCATGGACAATTTCAAGTGTACCACTAACAGAATAAAAAGTACATAATTTCTATCTTTATTTAGGAAAACATTAGCTGCTGTAACAACCCTAGATTGCAGGGACTTGACCCTACATTCTCCTAACAAGTGGTTTTCCTCTACACAGAGATTCAAGGACTCAGGTTCATACCACCTGTGGGAAGTAACACTTGGGGTCTTTTCTTTTGAATCTAGAGAGCAAAAGGTGAAAAGGGGAATGGATGAGGTTCAAGCATTCCTCAAAGCCTTGGTCCCAAAATGACATACATTACTTCTCTGTTCATCTCCCCCTGGCCAGAACTCAGTCACATGGTGACCTGCCAACAGCAAGTGAACCCGGAAAATATACTTGAGCATGCACTCAAAAATTAACAGAGTATTGGAAAACAGCTACAAATTTCCATCACAGCTTCCAAACCAGTGAGAATAAGGAAACAAATAGAATTCAAACAATTAAAAAAGAAAAGCAGAGACTGCAGAAGATGGCAGCGAAGGGAGTGCATCACCCCAGTGCGCTGCGTCACTGTGCGGGAGAAAGACGAGGTGAAACAGCTGAAGGCTATCTTGTTGGGAATTTCCAGTGAAATTGAGGTGCTCCAGAATCTAGTGGACGGATTTCCATCGCGCAAGGTTCGGCTGCGGGGGCTCGGACGCGGGCGATTTCTCCGCACGGAGGGTCGCGCCCCGCAGCTGGAGTCTCCGGGGCGCGCTGGGAAGCGGCGAGGTGCCGGAGCGGGGATGCAGCGATGCGGATTCTGGGGGCTCCTGCCAGTGGTGCAATGGCCGTGCTTAGTGCTGAGTTCCGGCTTTGAGACAGAGGAGAGAAGCGGTCCAGTTCGGTTCTCGACACTGGTCGGACCACGGAGGAGGACAGCAGCCGCCATCTTGGAGAGCTGATGTAATCATCCCTGTTTTCTACTGATCTCAGCTCATTCAGCTACAGAACAGGTGATTTCAGGCTGGTATTTGCCTGCGTCTCGCAGACAGATCGCTCAGGCTCGGGGCTGGAGAACCAGTGGAGAATACTCCTAGGGGCTCGCTCCTGGCAAGGCGTGCGCCGGGCTCTGAGCGGCCGGAATCTGGTTCCCGGGGCTGCTTTGGCCCAGGGCTGGGGAACCTGCGGAGACTGCGTGTTGAGGCCAGCTCCAAGTGGACGTGCGCTGAGCTCGGGGAGGCTGGGTTCTGACTCCTGGAACAGTTTTGGCCCAGGGCTGGGGAGCCCGCGGGGACTGCGTCTTTGAGCCTGCTCCCAGCAGAGCGTGCACCGAGCTCGGAGAGCTTGGAGCGGCCGGGCTCTGGCTCCCAGAGTTGCTTTGGCCTGGGGCAGGGGAACCCGCGGGGGTCGCTCCTTGAAGCCTGCTCCTAGCGGAGTGTGAGCCGGGATCAGAGAGGCCGGGTTCTGGCTCCCGAAGCTGCTTTGGCCCAGGGTTGGGGAACCTGCAGTGACTGCTTCTCGGTCCGGGTCCTGCTGGGTGCTGTGGGGGCCAGGGGGGCAGAGTGGAGCTGCCGCCTGTGCTCAGAGCAGGCCAAGTGACCCGCCGGCATGGTATCACGACACCCCAACTGCAGCTGGGGCCGAAGAGAGTAGCCGCCCACGCCTAGAACAGGACCAGCGACCTGATGGTGTGGTAGCCAAGTCACCCCATTTGGAGTAGGGGCTGTGCAGAGCCGCCGTCTGAGCCTGCAAGGTAGGAAGACCTGCGTCCCACTGGCAGGACAGGCCCGGTAGCCTGCCAGCGTGGTGGACACGTAGCACCGAGGCAGTCACGTCACACTGGTTGGAGCGGGGGTGGAGCAGAGCCGCCGCCCGTGTCCGGAAAAGGCCCAGCGCCCAGCGACCCGTTGGAGAGGCAGTCAGGTACCCCCATTGGGAGTGGGGGCTGAGCAGAACTGCCGCCCGAGCCCGCAACGTAGGCAAACCTGCGACCCACCGGCGGAACAGGCCTAGAGGCCTGCCAGCGTGGTAGACACGTCACACCAATTGGAGTAGGGGCCGAGCAGAGCCGCCGCCCACATCCGGATCAGGACCAACGACCCGAGGGCGTGGTAGTTACGTCACCAAAATTGGAGTGCGGGCAGAGCAGAGCCGCCACCCGTGCCCGCAGGGTGGGCAGACCTGCGACCGACCAGAGTGGTAGACAGATCACCCTAATTAGAGGAGGAGCACAGCCACTACCCACCCTGCAAGGGAGATTTTCCAACTATACAAGAGCAATATAAATAAATAGGGGGAAAATTTCAAAAACACAACAGTTTCACCAAGCAGAAAGAAACGCGAGCAGTATGAAAAGACAAGGAAAGAAAGGACCACAAGCAATGCAGGTCAACTCAACTTTAGAAGAGGTAATAGCTGCAACAGATGGAATGTCAGATAAAGAGTTCAGGATATACATGCTTCAGATGATCTGGAGTCTCAAGGAAGACATTAAACAGCAAAATCAAACAATGAAAGATCACTATGACAAGGAATTACATAAACAAATCCAAGAAGCAAAGGATCAATTATACAGGGAGATAGAGGTAATAAAAAACAAACAAATAGAAATCCTAGAAATGCAGGAAGCAATAAACCAACTTAGAAACTCAATTGAGAATACTACCAGCCGAGTAGATCACTTAGAAGATAGAACATCAGACAATGAAGACAAAGTATTTCAACTTGAAAAGAACATAGACAGCTCAGCAAGACTGCCAAGACACCATGAGCAGAACATCCAAGAAATATGGGATAACATTAAAAGACCAAACTTAAGAGTCATTGGGATACAGGAAGGCACAGAGCTCCAAACCAAAGGAATAAACAATCTATTCAATGAAATAATACGAGAAAACTTCCCAGACTTGAAGAATGAGACAGAATCCCAAATCCTAGAAGCCTACAGGACGCCGAATGTGCAAAATCATAAGAGATCCACACCTAGACACATTATAATGAAGATGCCCAACATACAGAATAAGGAGAGAATTTTAAAAGCTACAAGAGAAAGGAAGCAGATTACATTTAGGGGTAAACCAATCAGGATAACAGCTGATCTCTCAACACAGACTCTGAAAGCTAGAAGATCCTGGAATAACATATTTCAAACACTGAAAGAAATTGGGTTCCAACCAAGAATTGTGTATCCGGCGAAATTAAGCTTCAGGATGGAAGATGAAATTAAAACCTTCCACGATAAACAAAAGTTAAAAGTATTCGCAGCTAGAAAACCATCTCTTCAAAAAATCCTTGGCAAAACATTACAGGAAGAGGAAATGGAAAATAACAATGAAAACCAACAGTGGGAAGTAGGACAGTAAAGGGGGGAAAGTAATCAAAGAGGAAAACAAATCAGGTTTAGTAACATTAATAAACAAATGTGGCTGGAAGAACAAAGCATATCTCAATAATAACCCTAAATGTTAATGGCTTAAACTCACCAATTAAGAGACACAGGCTAGTTGAATGGATCACAAAACAAGACCCAACAATATGCTGCCTACAGGAGACGCATTTGATAGGAAAAGATATACATAGACTGAAGGTGAAAGGTTGGGAAAAATCATATCACTCATATGGACTGCGGAAACAAGCAGGAGTGTCCATACTCATATCTAATAAAATAGATTTCAAGCCAAAGTTAATCAAAAGGGATAAAGAGGGACACTGCCTACTGCTCAAGGGAACCATACACCAACAAGACATAACAATCATAAATATATATGCCCCAAACAATGGTGCAGCTATGTTCGTCAAGCAAACTCTTCTCAAGTTCAAGAGTCTAATAGACCACCATACAATAATCATGGGAGACTTCAACACACCTCTCTCACCACTGGACAGATCTTCCAAACAAAAGTTGAATAAGGAAACTATAGAACTCAATAACACAATTAACAACCTAGACTTAATTGACATATATAGAATATACCACCCAACATCAAGCAGTTACACTTTTTTCTCAGCAGCACATGGATCCTTCTCAAAAATAGATCATATATTATGTCACAGGGCAACTCTTAGACAATATAAAGGAGTAGAGATAATACCATGCATCCTATCTGATCATAATGGAATGAAACTGAAAATCAATGATAAAAGAAGGAAGGAAAAATCATGCATCACTTAGAGAATGAACAATAGGTTACTGAATGATCAATGGGTAACAGACACTTCTCAGAGGAGGACATACAATCAATCAACAAGTACATGAAAAAATGCTCACCATCTCTAGCAGTCAGAGAAATGCAAATCAAAACCACCCTAAGATACCATCTCACTCCAGTAAGATTGGCAGCCATTATGAAGTCAAACAACAACAAGTGCTGGCGAGGATGTGGGGAAAAGGGTACACTTGTCCATTGTTGGTGGGACTGCAAATTGGTGCAGCCAATTTGGAAAGCAGTATGGAGATTTCTTGGAAAGCTGGGAATGGAACCACCATTTGACCCAGCTATTCCCCTTCTGGGTCTATTCCCTAAAGACCTAAAAAGAGCATGCTACAGGGACACTGATACATCGATGTTCATAGCAGCACAATTCACGATAGCAAGATTGTGGAACCAACCTAGATGCCCTTCAATAGATGAATGGATAAAAAAAGTGGCATTTATACACAATGGAGTATTACTCTGCATTAAAAAATGACAAAATCATAGAATTTGGAGGGAAATGGATGGCATTAGAGCAGATTATGCTAAGTGAAGCTAGCCAATCCTTAAAAAACAAATGCCAAATGACTGCTTTGATATAAGGGGAGTAACCAAGGACAGGGTAGGGACGAAGAGCTTGAGAAGAAGATTAACATTAAACAGGGATGAGAGGTGGTAGGGAAAGGGAGTGAGAAGGGTAATCGCATGGAAATAGAAGGTGATCCTCAGGGTTTTACAAAATTACATATAAGAGGAAATAAGGGGTAAGAGAAGAATAATACAAGTTGAAGAAAGGATTTACAGTAGAGGGGGTAGAGAGAGAAATGGGGAGGGGAGGGGAGGGGAGGGGAGGGGGGATAGTAGAGAATAGGATAGACAGCAGAATACATCAGACACTAGAATGGCAATATGTAAATCAATGGAAGTGTAACCGATGTGATACAGCAATCTGTATACGGGGTAAAAATGGGAGTTCATAACCCACTTGAATCAAACTGTGCAATATGATATATTAAGAACTATGTAATGTTTTGAACGACCAACAACAACAAAAAAAAAGAAAAGCAATTAAGGGAAAGAGAGAAGGATAAAAAGATGAGACAAATGGAATGCATAGGGCAAGATGATAGTAACAACTTCAAACATATCAGTAATCACAACAAATGTAACAATCTGCCAGTCAAGAGATTATAATGAAATTTTAAATAATAACAGAATCTAACAATGTGCTATTTACCAGAAACCCAATAAAACAGACATGAAAGGCTGAAAATGTGTGGAAAATGCCAAATATGAACCTAAATAAAGTTATTACGTTTATCAGTACCATTTTAAATTGATTCTACCCTCCCAAAAGGAATTTTAAAAAAGCACCTACATAATAATTAAAAACAGGATACATAATAATTCCAAATATATGTATATCTATTAAAATAACTTCAGGTATATATACAAAGTTTAATGAAAACACTAAGAAAATAAATGAACCTATCAATAATAGGAAATTCTGATGTAAAGGACACATGTGGTACACTGAATAATGATATAGACATCATTTTCATGTACATATTTTCCAAAGTATGTTTGCATGGGATAAACAACAAGAAAAGCCTAAATGGGTTTCCAAGAATAGATAGTATACAGACCATGTCTCCTAATCACAAAACAATTAAATTAAAATATATAAAAATAAAATTTAAATACCTATGAGTTGAAAGTTTTTAAAACACTTCCAAATAAGCCATGAGTCAAAATAAAGATCAGAAAGGAAATTTCTGAATGAACCACAGCTCACTAAACTATAGATAAATACAATTTTGAGGTTAAAAAAAAAATAGAGCTACTGCTAGTGCACTGCCATTTCTTAAAAACTTTTCCTATGTGGTCAACTACAAACTCTTTCTACCAGGCAAATAAATGATAAACATAAGGTGGTAGAGACACGGGACAGTGAGAGACACACAGGTGATCTCCCTGGTGTTGGCAATGCATGTTCTGAGTCTTAAATTGAGTGATAAATTCTCCAGTAGACATGTAAATTTGTGTCATATAAATAGCCTACATACTCTTTCACGTGTATTAAGTATTGCCATCATGTGAAACACTGGCACACACACTGTGACAAATTCAACTCTCTGTGTTCCTTTTACCTCCATTTCATTTCATTCTATTTTATTTTGCTGGTGCTGGGGATAAACCTAGGGCTTCATGCATACTTGGCAATGGCTCTACCACTGATCCACACCTTTGGCCTTGTTTCACCGTCCTAAACCCACCTTTTTGTTTCATTAAACAAACAAACCATTCTCCATTGCTATTTATCATTGCCTTCCTAATCACAGATTAGGAAACACAGATTATGAAGATCCCAGAGTGGTTTGGTGAGAAAGGTATGTTAGATCCCAGAATAATTTGTCTTACTAACTGAAATGGGCAAACTGACAAGTTCCTGGGGCTTGGTGGGCCAGAACAACCATGAGGTTCCCGGCTAGAATACTTAGACTTTCAAAGTCAAATGACAGCACTAACAGAAGTCCTTAGTGTGCCCTGGAGCCAGACACAATATCAGTTAAACAAATAAAAACACTAGAGGATTCCAAACAGAAAGAAATGAAAACAGCAAACAGCAATATACCACCTCTGATTACTAGAGACCTGAAACATCTTTTCTAAGACAAGGTTTAAATGTGATCAATATTTTCTAAATAAACATTTTCTGAAAGAATTAAATTTTGTAAAGAGCAACAGAAACAATGAAATTCGGAATTGAAGTTTCCATTGGGAAAGTCACATTTTGGATTTTACCATACCCTCTCCACCCAACTGCCAGAATTGCCTTTAACAATTAACAAATACGAACACTAAGTTATTCTGCAGTGAATTTGTTGATACAAAAGCCAGGAAACAGTTTATCTCCACTGGGAATATTTTGAAGACGGGATTAGAGGCAGGCGGGGGCAAGAAGGATCTGCAAAAAAACAATATTTGTTAAACTAAAAACACATAGGCACACATGGGAATTATTTTACTTTCAACAAGTTCTGAAAGTAGTAACAAAACCAGGGAGAGTTAACAGAATAATTTAACACTGATGTTTCAGGAATGTTGAAAGAGACCAGGCATTTAGACCTCATGTTGCTAAATTTGTTCATCTAAAATCTAAAAGGCATTTTCATGACAAGGACTTTGCTATTCCTCAGCATTTTCTCTCCTTAGGCAGCTTATTTTCCCACTCAAAGTTATAATGCTGTATTCATAATACCATAATCATTTCCATGGTAACTTCCTGTGATGTCAAAGAGAAAACACTATCGACTTCTCCCTAGGCTCCAATTTCCCAGCTAAAATCATGTTGATTTTCTCCTTTCCAAAGTGAATCAAAGATTTACTATTTCAAATCCTGGGGATGAGGTCTGAAAATCAAAAACCATCTACCGTGACTATAGCCAGGTAGAGAAACCTATAGGCAAAGGACGCAAGCTAAAAGTACAAGCCCCAGAGTCAATAACCTTGAGTTCAGACCAGGTTCCACCAACTATGAGATACAGTACCAATGTTCCACCAGCTATGACATACAGTACCAATGTACTCCAGGGGTCTTTTTGTGTGTTTGTAGTTGTAAACAGACAGAATGCCTTTATTTATTTATTTTTATGTCGTGCTGAGGATTAAACCCAGCAGCTCCACACGTGCTAGGCAAGCACTCCACCACTGATCTACAACCCCAGCCCTGATCTTCCAGTTTTGACTCACCATCTCTAAATCAAAAAAGTACCTCAGAAAGCTGTAAGAATTAAAATGAGACAAGGTATATCAGATGCTTAGCATAGCACCTGGCCAATGTCAAACCAAGTAAGAAATAATGTGAGGTTCCCCCGGAATGTTCAGTTATCTCTGACCTCAGGATATAGAGTTAAAGTGGAAGTTATCTTCAGTTATCTTTGTATTCGTTCAGCAAATATTTATTGAGTGTCTGCTTCATACCTTGCAGTGTTCTTGGTGCTGGGAAGATAAGGAATAGTATTAGTGGCCTGGCCCTTGCAAAAGCTATTCCTGTACCCTACTCCAGGGTAGCAGGTAGCCTGCCTCCCACTGATGGACCTGGCTCCCCAGGGCTCTCTACTTCTCCCAGTGCCCACACATCCAGGCAAATAGAGAACACACTGAACAGCCTCAAACAGTAAGCTTCTGTGTGGACAAGAACCAGAGTTCAGGCTGGGCAGTATGATCACAGTTGACCATCTCATCTGAAAAAGCATATGCAGTTCTTTTTAAAGGAAAAGTTAAAATGAATAAAAGTCTCAGCTTGCAGCCCATGTATACTTATGATTTGGGTTTACAGCATAGGGACAACTGTTTGAACCTTTGAAAACACATGGTAGTAAATGCCTACCTTCAGAAACCAAAGTATCGGTTAACTCCAAGTCTGGGTAACTACAAACTTCTATAGAAATAACACGATACTTCCGCCTACCAACTTCATGGCATGTGGAGAAACCACTTATGACAAAATGAGACCCCGAAATACTTCTGAATTCCTTAGATATGCTGTCATCAGATGCTTCAACTTTCACCTAAACTCAGCTTAATTAATTCACCAGTAGAAAGGCTGAGGTAGTTTTCAATAAAAGGAAGCTTGAAATGCTGACAACTGAATGCTTTCTGAGCAGGAAGACAATAAAATAAAGAATACAAAGATTCCACATGTAGATAGTAATGCAGGCTCTTCCGGACCCTATTTGGGATAAATGGCTCTTGGGAAGACAGGGCATATTAAAAAAAAATTAGTGAATAAATGATCGAATAATCACCCCTTAATTCTAGTCATGAGATAACTCTTCTGATCTGCTCTTCCTGACTTCTTAAGGAGTACCAGAAATCTGTGATTCCATGAAATCACATATTTAGGAGCACACTGAGGAAGGAAGAACACAGACCTTGGTGCTGAACAGATTTAAAACTCACTCTTTAAACAGTCTGGTTGTTCTAACTAGCAGTGTGACCTTGTGCAGATACTTTTTTGCAAAATGGGAATTAAAATATTTTGTCCTACAGGCTAGGATAAAGAAAGTGCCTGGCATAATCTTGGCATACAGAAGACATCTTAGAAATACATTAGTCATCTCTCTTCCTCTTTCCTTCATTCCAACTTACCTTGACCTAATTTAAATTCTGAGGAAAAAGGAACCTTGTCAAGGGTTAAGTAAAACTTCACAGGGGATTATCAAATGAGATGTGGTAAACCAAAACAAATCAAGCCCACACGTCCTGGATCCCAGGCCCCCCACGACAAGAATTAGTTTCTAAAGACTGTAACGTTATATTCCCCTAGTACTTTCCTAAAGGCCTCAAGCAGTGTAGTTTCTTTGAGGTGTATGTCTTCTTTTAATCAAACTAATTCAACAAGACTTCCAGCACATAATTTCATTAAATTCCTATGTTTTCAGTCAAAGATTTTATCACTCAACATCAAGACAGTATATTTTTATGACAAAATGATGCAGCTTTTTCTTCCAAGTTCAAATCTTTCTTCCAACGACCTTCCCAAAGTAAGCCAAGTGTAATGTTCCACTTACACTGAAACAATTAAGAGTATGAAGTTGAGTACTTAATACCCACTAACTGACACAATCACCTTCAATCCTGGTCATTCAATTCATGCGAGTAGGGGCTCACGTGTATCTTGGTTCTGGCATTTAAACCAATTTCTAATATTAAGATGTTGACGGGCCGGTTACAAGACTTTGTAAAAGAGCAAAAATTTCTTTCTCTGTGTCAATCAGTCATTAGTTAACTAAAGAAGGGAGGAATCGATTATATATTAAAATGGAAATTTACTAGCAATGTGGAGTTACTTGATGTGCTGACAGAGTAATAAGGGAGCCCAGGGAAATAGCTTCATTAAACGCACTATTTACGTTCCAGTAAATCCAGTGTTTTAAATTTTTTGACATTTGTTTTGAAACCAGATTCAAATTTAATACATAGTATTTCTTTGTTGGCAAGAGCTACAACCTCCTTAATGCCACTAAGTCTAGCTTTTTTGCGCCAGCTTTTTGTGCTTCAAGGTATCGGAGGGCCCATGAATCAGGTCAAAATTAACACCACGTGTATGTCTTTGGAGAAACAGAAATAACCTGTCAGATTTCTATCATGAAAACTAATTTATACTTTTGTAATCCCACTGATAAAGCAGTAATAAGCATGGCCAACTTTCCCGAGTGCTATCTCTTTTATATTAATAACTGAGTTTGTAAAAATAAGATCAAATCATCTACAAGTAACAGGCAAATTTCCAGCATGTCAAACACAACTGCCCTGAATGGCGGAGCACAGTGCAGGGCTGAGCACAGCCTTCTCAGGTTATTTTTAAGCCATCTGATGTCATCCAAGTATTGACACATACTCACCTGTCAGAAAAATCTTCCAGTACATTTTTTCACTCAGTAATATCACCAGTAACTCTGAGAGAAGCCCAATGACATCAACTGGACCAATAAATTTCTATCTTCCCCTTTCTTGAAATTTACCAACATACCATACAGACACCGAATGCAATTTTTCTTACTCAAAAAAAAAAAAAAAGGAAAGGGAATCCAAAGAATATTTAAGGAATTTCTTAACCACAGACATAGACACATACAAAACACAGACCCTGAATGGAGAAAACAAGCAAACTGCATCTAAAGGAGATCTCAAATCCTCCGTGGCAGGGCAAACTGGCCTCTGAAGAAACCACTGTGGATCTTTGGGGACATTTACATTTTAGAATTTGGGGCCTTCCAATTGGTCCTTTCTTTCACTGCCAACAGAACAATATATTCATATTTTTGATTTGTGTTTTTAAATGGGAAAAACAGTGATAAAATGGGGACCATGGAAGACACAACATTAGTGAAAAGTCTAAAGAAAAGACTCTCAAGACTGAATATTTCAAGAAATTTATTGATGCTAACGAGCATTTCTTGACTATCAGAACTTTCAAAAGATTAAGAAAGGACGAGAAAATCTATAAAATCTTCACTGCTATAAAGGGCAATACTTTCAAATATGTGAAAATGATATTTCTATATGGCACACACACACACACAACTCAGTCTACACTGGAGTCCTGGTCTCCTTGCAATATAATTCAGCAACCCAGCCTCAGTCAAAGGGATCTGCAGGCTCTGCCCTCGCATCTAGTACCCACCAAGACTGCTCAAAGGAGTCAGTCTCAATTACTCAAACTGACAAACACCTCAGGCAAGTGCTTGCTATCTACAGTGCTCATCGTTGGTTCTCAAAGATAGATTACACAGAGAATCCCTGCCCTAAGTTCACTGGATACCTCAGCTCCATCAAAGGTGCAAACTTTATAGGGTGCACAGTGGAAGATACTCAGGCCACGGGAGATTTAGCATTGCTTTCATTTTTACCAGTGGGAAGTGAAGAACCAATGAAGTTAGGGACAAAGAGAGTAGAGGGGCCATCCAACAAGAAATGAGATCTGCTAACTTCTGGGTATTACATCAGCTACTAAACGAAAATTCCTACATTTTAAAACAAGTCATGACAATGTACTAATATGTTTTAGGATTAGGCCCTGGCTTCATAATCAACTGTACCCTACAAGGAACTGAAAAGCTGGGAACAGTCTGTGGCCAGCTCCACAGTGGTCTTCCTCACCTCTGGGGCTGGGCCCTCCAGGCTCTGGCTGCTGCCAGTTTTGCTGAGAAGATAAACCCAGCTGTAAGGTGATGACCAGGCTGATCCGTATCAGTCTATTGCTGCGGGAGGACACTCATGAGAAAGCTTCCCTCTTCCTAACTCCTTGCCTACTATGTTAAAAGCCACCAAGACTCCGCAGAGGACCAGAGATGGGGTTGTTTATACAGCTGCCACTTTGCAGAGAGCCCTAACAGAAGCAGCCCCTCTCCTGCAGAGCTGGACACAGATCAGAAGCCTGAGGACACCATGGGGAGTACCAACAGGGGCTGGGGGAGCAAACAGCTCTGCTCTGATTTGCCGGTTTTTATTTTTCTTTCCTTTTTCTCCCCCCTGCCTTGTTTTTTTTTTTTTTTTTTTTTTTTATTTTTTTCTATCTGTGAGTAAGATTCTATGCAGTAGGCAAAATGAAACGTACAAAAAAGTAAAAAGAACTTCACTTAGAAACATAAAAATGGGCCCACAGTTGCTTCATTAAGGCCTCCAGTTTGTTTTTTTTTTCCCGTAAAAGGAAACCACATTCCTTCACTAACCCTCCTTCATCCCAGCCCCCACTGCCTGACCCCAAGTAATAGCAGTTTCTGCCCAGAGTGAAAATGACCTCTGCCCTCCCACCCACTTTATCTTATATAGGAATTTCATTCATCCTTTTGTTTCCCACGGAAACTCATTGGGCCCTCCTTTTCCCTGTCACTTTTACTCATATTCCTAATGAAACTCTTCATCGGCAATGGAATCAGCCCGTGGAGGGGGAAGAGAGGAGATGACAAAATTCAGTCTCTATGATAAAGTTAAATTTCTTTTTAGTAGGATAGATACAAAACTTCTTTAAAACATTTGAGCCAGAGAGATCATATCAAGTCAAATATATCTTTCCTAATGTTTAATAAAGAATTATTTCATTCCTAGTCATTAAATTAAGAACACATAACCTAAAAGACTGGCGAAGAGGCTGGGGATTTAGCTCAGTAGTGGAGCATTTGCCTGGCATGCTAGAGGCCCTGTGGAATGTCCTTCAGTTCTCAAAGGATCCTCTCCACTCAGGGTCCTGTTTCTCCTTCCACATGCTCCTCTACTAGAATCAGGTGAACGGTTCCTCATCCTCTCCCCCCTGGAAAACAATCTGTGTGAGGACGGGAACCACACCTAGGTGGTACAAAGTTTACCCCCTGGAGAATAAATATTAATAGAGAATTAAATGACATGAGTTCAAACCCTGGTTCTACCATTCACTCACACTGCGACATAAAGATACTTAAGTCTCCTTCCTTGTAAAACAGAGATGATAAAACGGACAATACTATACATACCAGAAAGTCATGCAATAACTGCGAACAGCTTTCTCCTGCCTTCTCATCAGTCCTCAAGTCCTTCCACTCTGATGGGTGCTGTTCCCCCTGGCTTCCTTCTGTGAGTTTCTGCCATCTTACCTTCTCCTCTCTGCTCCCTGCCCCCAACCCCCACTCTTCATTTTGGTCCTGCTCCAGCTTATTTTAATCTTCTTACCATGAAGGATCATTTGCACTGGAAACTGTGAACTTTTTACCTTCTAATTCACATTACAACAAAATATTTTATATGACTCTTTGGCTCATGCGCTCAACGTTTTAACCTTGGAATATTCGTCGTCTTGACGCAAAAATGGAAATAAATGCTAATTACCCAAATCATAATGAAACAACGTACAGACCTTAATTTCTAAGAGGTCTAAGCCTCTTTTAAATTAAAAGAAAATCTTTTGAAATAGAACTGTATTTACTTGTATTTGTGTAAAATATTTTCTTTTTGTTATGCATAATTTTACATAATTATTTTATTTTTGTGATGTTGCTTCAATGTTGTCAAAAAGAAAAAAAAAGAAATAGAAACCCTTTCCTCAAAACAGAATTGCTTTCACAGGACACATAACTAAGAACAAAAGACACAACATTTATAGTCTTAAACCTAAAATTCCATGAAAACTCACTATTCTACCATCCTTCGGTGATGGGATTTAGTATTTCAGATTGTTCTCCAAAGAAGAAACTAAGTCAAAGAACACTACGCACTGAGCTACCACCTCTCACTGGAGAACTCAGAATAAGCAGGTCAGCACCTGTCTACTTAGAATGAGAACAGGCAGAACTGGACTTGGTACAATTTAAGTGAAGGTCTGTGTGCCCCTAAAGCTTTTTCCAAGAATTAAAGGTGGGACAATCACCATGAACAATTAAAGTCTATATACAAATGTGTGCATGTACTTAAGTGGTTTACAGATAAAAATATTCTAAAGTTTTGTTTCACCACACGACAGGGAACTTGCCAGGTACCAATAAAACTCACACATCTTGTTGGCCCCATCCCAAGTCATCATCTGGATGGCCGTTATTCCTGACTCCAGGTCTCCAGAGGGGGCTTCAATGTGGTATTACCTTATGATCTGTTTCACAGCTTACTACCAAAAATAAAAGAAAAATTGCAAATCCCAGTGCTATATACTTCTTCCCAAATGTACCTAATCTTACCTTTTTATTGATACTGCTGGAAGAAATGTTTCTATAAAATCTTGTGTTTCTAGTTTCCAAAAGAGTCTGTGATATTTAATCAATACCAAAGAAAAAGTTTCTAGTTCAAAGCAATAACACAATAATCTCAATGCTTTTTAATGTTTAAGCAAATATATCTCTCCATATAGGATGAATATTCCTATCCAAAATGCTTGTTATCAGAAGTGTTTCAGATTTTGGAATATTTGTGCAGAAGTTACTAGTTGGACATCATGCTTGTGCTCAAAAAGTTTCAGATTTCAGAGCATTTCATAATTCAGATTTTCACATTAGAGATGCCTAGCCTATGCTTTTTTTTTTCTCTTTTCATCATTTACTTCAACATTTTTTCTTTTTAAATAGACTTTGTTTTTTAGAGTAATTCACAACAAATTGAGCAGAAAATACAGAGTTCCCACAAACTCCCTGAACCACACAAGCAAAGCCTGCCCCGTTAACAATATCCTTAACCAGAGAGGTACATTCACTATAATCCATGAACTGACATTGATATACTTTTCACCCGAAGTCCACAGCTTACATTAGGGTTCACTTTGGGTGAGGCATGCTATGGGTTTTCACACATGTATAACCACATGAATTCATCATTATAGTATCATACAGAATGGTCTCCCGGTCTAAAAACCCTCTGTGCTTTGTCTATTTATCCTCCTTACCCCCTAATCCCTGGCAACCACTGATCTTTTTACTACCTACATAGTTTTGCTTTTTTCAAAATGTTATACGGTTTGAATTATGTAATATGTCATCTTTTCAGATTGGTTTCTTTCGCTTGACAATATGCATGGAAGGCTTCGCCATATCTTTTCAAGATCTGATAACTCACTTCTTCCTACAGCTAAAAGATACTCCTTTATCAGGATGTTCCACAATTTATTCATTCACTCATTGAAGGACATATTGGTTTTTTTCCAAATTTTGGCAATTATAAGTAAAATTACTGTAAACATACATGTGCAGGTTTTGGGGTGGACATAGGTTTTCAGCTCTTGTGGGTAAATACCAAGAACATAATGGCTGGATCACATGTGAGACTATGCTTAGTTTTATAAGAGACTGACAAACTGTACTCCAAAGTAATTCTACCATTTTGAATCCCTACCTACTATGAAAGCTTCATGTTGCTCTACATTCTCATCAGCATTTGGTTTTGACAGCATTCTGACATTTTTGCCATGCTGAGAGATGTGTAGTGGGATCTCAATGTTGTTTTAATTTCCATTCCCTAATGACATATAGAAAGAGCATCTTTTCACATGCTTATTTCTCATCCACATATTTACTTTGGTGAAGTGCCTGTTCAGGTATTTTACCCATTTTTTAATCTGCATATTTATTTTATTAAAAAATGAGGTTGGGCTTTAAGAGTTCTTGAATATTTGGGGTGAAATATTTTTTCCCAGTTTACAGCTTGTCTCTCGTTCTCTCAACACTGTCTTTTGCAGAGCAAAAGTTTTTAACTTTAGTAAAGTACATCTTATTGATTATTTCTTTCATGGGTTGCAACTTTGGTACAGTATCTAAAAATTCATCACCAAATCTGAGGCCATCTACATTTTTTCCTATGGTATCTCCAAGGAGTTTTATAGTTTTACATATTACATTTAAGTCTGTGGCCCATTTTGAATTATTTTTTTGTGAAGGGCATAAGGTCTATGTCTAGATGTTTTATTTTTCTGGCATGAAGATGACCAGTTGCTCTAGCACCATTAGTTGGAAACACTATCTTTTCTCTATTGTAATACCTTTTGCTTCTTTGTCAAAAATATCTTGCTTACATTTATGTGGGTCTGTTTCTGGGATCTCTAATCTGTTCCATTTATCCTACTTGTCTGTCCTTCCCTCATTACCATCCTGTCTTGATTACTTCAGCATTACGGTAATTCTTGATCTAAAGAAGCATCAGTCCCGACTGGAGTTGTGGCTCAGTGGTAGAGTGTGCTTCCCTAGCATCTATATTACATTGAGTTCGATCCTTAATACCACGTAAAAATAAACAAATAAATAAACAAACAAACAAAGAAAATAAAGATTTTTTTTTAAAAACAAAGAAGCAGCAGCACACCAGTCCTTCAACTTTGTTGGTCCTTTCAATACTTTATGGACTATTTGGGGACTTTTGCCTCTCCATATAAAATTCAGATCATTCTGTAACATCTACAAAACAATTTGCTTGAATTTTGATTGGGATTTTTGTGGAACCTACAGATTAAGTTGGGAAGAAAGCAGAACATCTTGAAATAGTGAATCTTCCTATCCATGAACATGGACTATCTCTCCATTTATTTTATTCATTTTTTTTATTTCTTGCATCAGAGTTTTGTAGTTTCCTTATAAGAACCTTACACATATTTTGTTAGATTTATACCTAAGTACTGCATTCTTTGGGGTGGTAAATGGCATTGTATTTTTTAAATTTCAAATTCCACTTGTTCATTAATGATATATAGGAAAGAGATGGACTTTTGCGTATTAACCTGCCATCATGCAATCTTGCTATAATGACTTATTGGTTCCAGGAGTGTTTCATTTTTTTTTTTTTTTTTCAGATTTTTCACTAAGATTATCACATCTCCTGCAAACAAAGACAGTCTATTTCTTCCTGCCCAATCTATATACCTTTTCTTTCCCATTCTTCTCTTATTAATTAACTATGACTTCCAATATGATGACAACAAGGAGTGATGAGAAGAGACATCCCTGTCTTGTTCCTGATTTTAGTGAGAAAGTTTCTAGTTTCTTGCCAATACACATGATGTTATATATAAGTTTTTAGTAGATGTTAAAAGATGAGATAATTCCCCTTTATAAAAAAAAATCATGAATGGGTGTTGAATTATGTCAAATGCTTTTTCTATATGTAATGATACGATTATGTGACTTTTTTTTTTCCTCTTTAGCCTGTTGATGTGATGGGTTACATTACTCGATTTTTAAATGTTTGGCCAGCCTTGCATACTTAAAATAATCCTGGTGTATAGTTCTTTTCATATATCGTTGGATTTGATTTGCTAATACTTTGACTTCTGCATCTAGGTTCACAAGAGGTATTGGTCTATAGTTTCCTTTTCTTATAATGTCTTTGTCTAGTTTTGGTATTGAGCTAATGCTGGCCTCATACAATACATTAGGAAATATTGCCTCATTTCTCTTTATTCTGAAAAATAAATGCATCAAAATTGGTGTAATTTCTTCCTTAAATTTTGATAGAATTCACAGCAAAATAAACTGGGCCTGAAGCTTTCTGTTTTGAAAGGCTAATAATTATTGATTGAATTTTTTAATGGATATGAAACTAATTCAGATTGCCTATTCATTTCCCTCTATTTTGTTAATTACAGGTGTTGCATTAACCTTCTCTCAAAATCCCCAAACTCATGGATTTATATTCTATAAAAATGTAGGCTACTAAATAGCTTTCTAATACTCAAGTGATGTAGTATGTGTTATAGCTGCTATAATGGTGTCCTAAAGTGGGCAAAAGATAACAAACAAATCTTCAAAAGTTCATGTTCTGAAAGTTTTAGGAAAATCTGAAATCATACTGTTTAAAATTAAGAGATCTAAGTTTTTTAAAAATTATTTATCTTTTATTTATCTTCATAAGTCCTGAATTTAAAGTACTTAGCTATTTTGATTGATAACTAAATGGATAGAAAGGAAGAAAGAAAGCAGACATGTAGATAGGCAGGCAAGCAGGCAGATGATAGATAGATAGACAGACAGATGGATGGATGTTTACTGGACACACACAATAGATAGATAGAAAGAAAGAAAGAAGTTACCTATTTCTTTCAATTAGTGAACAGTAAACTAATTGGTTTTTTTTGTTTTTGTTTTCTTATGGTACCAGGGATTGAACCAAGGGGCTCACCTCACTGGGACAGTGTGACAGTGTGAGTTACATCAACAGCTCTTTTTATTTTTTTCATTTTGAGTCAGGATCTTGCTAAATCGCTGAGACTGGCCTTGTACTTGCAACCCTTCTGCCTCCACCTCCTGAGTCACTCCCGAGGTTTCAGGTGTGCACCACCATGCCCAGCAGCTTGATGATTCTCATATGGTCAGAGGAGGCTTAGACAAACACCTGGAGCTAGACCGGTTGGACAAGATCAGCACTGGACCTGATTCTGGACAATGGAGACAGAAAGCCAAAGCACAAAGCTAGAGTGTATATAAGACAGCTATACCACCAGGGCTCTGGACACAGTTAGGAACTCCTCCTGTTCAGGATAGGTTACTAAACCAGGATGTCTGAAAAACCCACTTCTGTCGATGGGCAGCAGCAAGGGTGGTACAACAGTATGAATGTGCTCACACCACAGAACTGTACCCTTTGAAGTACTTAAAACAGTAAATTTTATGTTGTGCATGTTTTACCCAAAAGAAGTTTTTTTTTTTTTTTTTTTAATGAGGGAACAAATGTCTTCTAGTATCACTGATCAAAGTCACTGGGTCATTTCAATTTCGCTGAGTACCTTCCTGTAATCTTCCAAATCATTAAGATACAAAGAATTCTCTTGTAGACTGAAGTTTCTGCCAGAAATCAACTCAAACGTGAATGCTATTATCCCTGGGGAGAATAAGCACTTAGCCAGAGTTTGGGCCAGAATCAAGTCTGGAGCCAAGATCAAATTTGATAGCCATTTTTATCTTAAATGTGTATGCATGTGTGAGGAGAGTGTGTGTGCACTTGCATGCGTATAAGAGAGTATATATGTATAATATTTGCCTCCAAAGAGAAATGAAACACTGGCCTCCTATAAACCCTCTCTCATGCATTTCCCTGGAGCTGGAAGAATCTGGCTGGTATTGGGAATTCAACCGTTCTCCCCACAAGGAAGGAAGGCCCAAAACGGAGCACCCACACCCATAATCCAAAATGCAGATGAAGCCAAAGTCCCTTGTTGTTATTTTAAGAATGAGTGCAGCTTTATCTGTCTATTTATATGCTGACTGAAGCTGACACTGAAATGCATTTGTAGGAATGCAAAGTGGGTAGCACTGTGCTTAATAAATACATAAACTCATTAATTAGGGAAGGAAGCATTTAAAAATTAAAATGTTCAGTAAAAGTAACCTGGAAATAAAACTTCCCTTCAGGCTATTAGGAATTAACTACTCTTTCAAGGTACCTTCAATATGTAGTAGTGGACAGTACACAGAAGTTAGACCTTTGACAGACTCTACCCTCAAAATCATGGTCCTGAGCAAAGAAGCATGATTCTGCCACTCAAATTACCTCCACCACTGGCCGCAGAGTCACTACGTAGACCTCAATACCCTTCCTTACATAACAGAATTCACAGTAAGCTCAGTTATCTCACTTCTCAACTTACAAAAATAGAAGGAGCTGAGAGACGCAAGTGTCAGAACAGTGAAAGAGGTGACGGCTGACCTCCACAGAGCCAGAAAAAGAAACAGACTGTGGACCAGGTTAAGATGCTGCAACAATGGTGTACACAACAGCAACTGTAAATCGTTAGGGAAGGGCTAGTTTATGCCAGGTCCTCTCCGTTCAACCCATGTCAGGAGCACTGGATTGTTTAAGGTAAGATTTAACGAAAATTACAAAAGTTTGAAAAAGAGGTTCTGGTATTTTGGACATGAGAGACGAGACTCTAGTTGGCTCAACAGTCACCCATCAAAACCCTCTATTTCCTCACCAATGTCAAATAAAGGAGTCACTACTTTATTTTCAAGTTTTTATTCCTAGAAGAAGCTATTTCAAAGCTCTCAGAAATCATCTGGGGGACAGGGCGGACTTGATATGTTCTGCACTGAAATCTCTAAATATTTGAGGGATGGTGCATCGGGGCAGCTTGTGTTTGTTCTCCTTTGTCTACTGCTCTCTACTTCCTTTAGGCCTGTTCAGGCAGAGGGCCAGCCGACAGCTGCTCCCGCGACTCCAAGAACTCAGACTCCAGAACTCTGTGTCCCTGGGTTCTCACTGCTGAAACCAGGGCTTTCTAACCTGGGCAGGGGGAGGCATCTCTTCCTCTGTGCCCCTCTCACCAAGTCATCATCAGAATCAATTACTCACTTGTCACCCTGCATAAAATCATTTTCTCCACTTACATGACACGCTTTGCACCCCCAGATGTTTATCCTATCTAAGATGACTAAAATGATCCTTGGATAGACAGTTTGTTATTAGCAATCAGCTTCCAGGCAATCAATTCAAACCAGCATGTGGTAATCTAAATTAGGGGAAAGACAGAAGGGAGGGAAGAAAGAAGAAAGAAAGGAGGAACTTTGGGTTTCTGCTTCAAACAAATACCAAAAAATTACTTAAATGAGTCAAAGCGAATCATCTGTGCACCAACATGTCTCATTTCTCATCTAAGCAGGAGAAAAGTAACCAATGTAGGAAATAATATTTCTAAGATGTGCATAAATGTGCATAATTTTGACTATCTTAATAATGAAATTGAAATTGGCATGCTTTTCTTTCTTTCCTATAAACTTTTTATACCTGTAACTGGAAGAAAAATGTTAAGTTGTCCACGGCTAGCTGACTCTTCACACGAACACTGATGAAGAATAAATTTCATTTTAAACACATGTCATTTCACCAGATCTGCTATTAAATATTTACACTAGCTTTCCTCAGCCAGAAGTGAATGAACCAACTGAATTTCTGTTTGATTCTCTCCTCCACAGAATGATTTTTCCTTTGTCTTGTACTTTCAGAGTACCTATCTTGGTGAGGGTGGATGGTGGAGTAGGAAGGGTACAGGGGATGAAGAACACTGGCTTTGTCCCAAGAGAAGAGGCACTGTCTGGCATTTTGGAGTTTTCATCAATTCCCAGCCCTGAGGGGCTTCCAGAAGTCTGGGAAGGAGGTACTCAGCTCATGGGGCTGGCCTTCCCTGCACTGGACTCCCCTAACAGCTGACCTGCAAAGCGCTACAGTCTTCTACTATGCAGCACAAAGCTCAAATATATAACTTGCTATTATTTATTGCTGGGTAACACACAAATAAAACATGAAATTGAAATCTGGAATAAGAATCTACAAATTCATACATTTTATGAGGTTTATACTTACAATCTTCAAGAATAAAGTCATTGAAGAGGTCTTAAGGACACTTTTTTTCCCCCTCTGTGTTGGGGATTTAACTCAGGGCTCTGCACCTGCTAGGGGAGTACTCCTCCACTGAGCTACACACCCCAGCCCAAAGAGGTCTTGATTACTGTTAAAATCAACAAGACTGAAGGTCAGACCCAGGTTAAATTTGCCTTCAAGGCAGAAACAGTGGAGGAACAGCTCTGGTTTAGTGAAAAATACACGGTCTTTGGACACTGGGAAGGGAACAGCTGAAACACAACTTTGCTTTACCCAGAAAGGTCTCAAGTGGTTAGTGAGAGGCCACGCGGCATGTGCTGAGTTTTCAATGTGCTGACGCATCATTCTGTGCCCTCCAGTGAGCAAGAGTAATCTCGGTGGCACTCAGAGAGGCTGAACCTGACACCGTGGGCAAGTCAAGTGCTGATTTTATTATTTTTGTCATTTTCCTTTCAAGTGGAAGATTCCTAACACACTCTGCTGCTGACAATGTTTATAAACAGAACTCTGCGCAGCATCTGAACACATACAAAAAAGAAGTTCTTTTTTTTTAACATATATAGTTGGACACAATACCTTTATTTCATTCATTTATTTTTATGTGATGCTGAGGATCGAACACAGGCCCCATAGATGCTAGGCGAGCACTCTACCACTGAGCCACAGTCCCAGCCTCAAAAGAAGTTCTTTCTAACAAACCGAGATAGACAATCAACTAGCTGAGTCCTCACTCTGCTGGCCTGGACTTAGAGGTCCATTTAAGACCTATGTTCCAACACATAAACTTAAAATTGTTCTATTTACCAAGAGCTATATATTGATTCAATGTAATCCCCATCAAAATACCAATGACATTTTTCACAGAACTAGAAAGAACAGCTCTAAAATTCATTTGGAAGAATTAAAGACTCAGAATGGCCAAAGTAACTCTAAGCCAAAAAAGTAATGCTGGAGGCAGCACAATACCTGACTTCAAATGATACTGCAGAAGCTGACCCAGGGTGCACATGCCTATAATCCCAGTGGCTTGGGAGACTGAGGCAGGAGGATCACGAGTTCAAAGCCAGCCTCAGTCAAAGCTAGGCACTAAGGAACTCAGTGAGATCCTGTCCCTAAATAAAATATAAAATAGGGCTACAGATATGGCTCAGTGGCTGAGTGCTCCTAAGTTCAATTTCTGGTACCCCCAAAAAAATAAATAAATAAAAGATATGTCTACAGACATACACACTACAGAGCTATAGTCAAATAAAACCTGCATGGTACTAGCATAAAAACAGAATATACACAGATGTAGTCATCTGATCCTTGAGAGATATGCCAGAACAATGGGAAATACTGTGGAATGATATGGACCAAATTATATTGTTATGTTGTGTGATGAGAGAATATGTAAAAATAAGTCCCACCATAATGAACAACTCTAATGCACCCATTAAAAAAAAAAAAAAAAAGAAGTACCAAAACATATGTTGGCGGTAAGAGCCTATTTAACACATGGTGCTGGGGAAACTGGGTACACATATGTAGAATGAGACTGGCCTGCTCTCTCTTACCCTGCACAAAAGTCAACTAAAACATGGATCAAGAAACTATGCAACTCCTAGAAGAAAATGTAGGATCAACACTCCAACATATATGCACAGGCCCTTAAGGACTTCCTCAATAAGACACCAAAAACTCAGGAAATAATGCCAAGAGTTAATAAATAGGATGGCATCAAATTAAAAGCTTCTGCACATCAAAGGAAACAATCAGGAATGTGAAGAGAGAATCTACAGAACGGGAGATAATCTTTGCTAGTTACTCTTCTGACAGAGGGTTAATAGCCATAATATATAAAGAACTCAAAAAACTTAGCACTAGCTGGGCACGGTGGCACACACCTGTAATCCCAGCTGCTTGAGAGGCTGAGACAGGAGGATCTCAAGTTCAAAGCTAACCTCAGCAACAGCGAGGCACTAAGCAACTCAGTGACACCTATCTCTAAATTAAAAATTACAAAATAGGGATAAGGATGTGGCTTCGTGGTTGAGTGCCTCTGAGTTCAAACCCCAGTACCAAAAAACAAAAAAACCTTAGCACTAAAAAACACAAATAACCCAATTAATAAAGTGGCAAAAAAACTAAACAAACAACTTCTAAAAGAAGAAATACAAATAACCAGCAAATAAATATTTTTTAAATGTTCAACATTGTTAGCCATTAGGGAAATGCAAATCAAAACTACACAAACACTTCATCTCACTCCAGTTAAAATAGAAGCCATCAAGAATAAAAATGACAGTATATGTTAGAGTGGATGTGGTAGGAAAAAGAGTAATTTTACGCTCTTGGTGGGACTGTAAATTCACACAACTACTATGGAAATCAGTATGGAGGTTTCTCAAAGGCTATGCATGGAACCACTACAGAACCCAGCTATCCCACTCCTTCATGTGCATTCTAAAGAAGTAAATAGAGGCTGGGATTGTGGCTCAGCGGTAGAGCGTTCGTGTAGCCCTAGGTTCGATCCTCAGCACTACATAAAAAATAAATAAATAAAATAAAGGTATTGTTTCCAACTACTTCCAAAAAATAAAAAGAATTTTAAAAAAAGAAGTAAGTCATCACACTATGTAATACACACCTACCCATGTTTAAAGCAGCATAATTGACAACAGCCCAACTACAGAACCAGACTAGATGTCCATCAATGGATGAATGGAAAAGAAAATGCCTTATATATACACAATGAAGTTTTATTTAACCATAAAGAAGAATAAAATTGTGTCACTTGCTGTAAATGGATGGAACAGGACAGCACTGTTAAGCAAAATAAGCAAAACTCAGAAAGTCAAAGTTTGTACTTTTCTCTCATATACGGAAGCTAGAGAAGAAAAGGAAAAAAAGTGGGGGGATCTCATGAAAAGTGCAGAGAGATCAGTAGAGGAAAGGGACCGAGGAGAGGGAAGAGCAGAGGAAAGGCGAAATACTGGGGAGAGATACTGGCCAAAGATAATGTTATGTCCTGTGCACGGATAACTACGCAACAAGGAACCCCACTATTATGTGTAATTATGATGCACTGATAAAAAAAGAAATATGGGGGAAAACTGCCCTACTTCCTGTGTTTGATCCTCATCAAAGAAAAATGATTTCTGATTTAAGATGGATGGTCGTCAGTTGTACTGAGAACTCTGTTCTGAGAAGGTGGAAAACATTAACACTAGAAGAGAAAGTTGGTTCAGTGAGACATGCATTAGTTGAAAACACTCCTAATGAGAGCATTTCATTGTAACACATGAACACCATACTCCTGTGACATACCTTATAATCTACAATTAAAGGCGACATCCTTCCTGTCTCACAATAAAAGAAGATAACTGCTCAATCCTAGATGACGTAACACTTCAGCTTTTATCCCCTATTTGCCATGAGCTTTCAAATTCATTCTTCAGGCAACGTATGAGTTCTGCAGTCTGAGAGCCTTGACTAGAGGGATCCGAAACCTTTACATGGTACACACAGTGAGCGACTGAGCTAAAGTATATCCCTATTGCTGAAATGGGTATACAGATGGCAATAAGAGCAGACTACATAACACACCCATCTAAAAGTCAGCTCTCTCCACTCGTCCACCAAAAAGCTCTCCTGCTAATTTTTCCTTGTGACATTATCAAGTATAGATGTCCACTCTGTGACATCGATACATCGTTAATCCACTAGTGTGGCTTTTCTTTTTTTAAGACCGACTGTCCCCCACCCTGCAGGCAAAGCACACTGCAGAAGAACATCAGCACAGTGGCCACTATGACATGCTTTCAATTATACATCACTGGGTGCTCTGTATTTTTTGAGAATTTCCTAACAGGAATTTAAGATAATCGAATTTAACTTTAACAACACTATTAGATAAATACCATAACGAAATAATGAAGTCTGCTTCCTTAAGAGGGGAATAGTAATCGGAGGAGAAATTTCCGTCAGTTTACTGCTTCCCTTGTTAATCTCTCACCTTCTAAAATGCATTTTACAACTAGAAGTGAGAAGGAACTGACGTTAACAGCTCTCGACTCGGTGACACTTGAACTTTCACGGAACACGTTTATTCCTTCCCGCCCCTGGCCACGCTTCCAAAGGAGTTCAGCTGAGGAAACGCAGTCCTAAACGGGAAAGTTCTGCGCTGGCCGGCTAGGAAGGCAAGTGGCTAGTGCAGACATCGACGGCCAGACTGTCCTCCCTGGGCCACGGTCAGGGCTGACCCCCCTGGAGCTCTTCATGAGGTTCAGGGACCTTCCCGGGCACCTTCCCACATGGCATCAGTCTCCAACACAGACTTCCTCTAAGGTGACACCCCTGTCCAACCCACAGGTCGCGCAGGCCCACTAAGCGCGTGCAAGGTGCTCCACGCAGCACATAGGATACGAGGATGTAATGAGTTCTCAGCCTGGCCCAGCAGGAAGGGTGTGGCACAGACACTAGGAGGTTCTGAGGAATGGGCAAGATCAGAGAAGGCAGCACGAAGAAGCGACTGCTGAAAGGGTCCTAAAAGAGTTGGGGGGAGGAATGGGGAGGCAGTGTCCTTCAGACAGGTGAGGAAGAGGAGGACAGCTCAGTGTGAGGCAGGCAAGGGTGAGACAGCTGCTCACTCTCCATGGACATCCACTGAACACGAGGGTCACATGCTGCTGGGGATACACTGTGAACCAGGCAGGCAGCCACTGCCCTCGAGGAGCTTACTTTCTGGTGGGGAAATGCACAAACCAATCAATGAATGAATACCGAAATTAACCTCGGGTTGCAATAAATATAAAGAAGAAAAATAAAGCAGCTTGGGGCACAGCAAATACAGAGGGGCTTTCATAACCATGATCGATGGAAAGGTGGTATATGAACAGAGATCTGAATCAAGTGGGGAAAGTGATTTAAAGAGAGGGATGTGATAAGCACATGCAAAGGCCCTGAGGTGGAATGGTCTGTTATGTTCTAAGAACAACTACAAAGCCAGTGTAGCAGAAGTGCAAATGTCCCCAGTTAAGGGCATCATGGGCACTTGGTACATGCCAATATGGCCTCATTTTCATTTAGCATCATGGACAGTAGTACCGTCCTTATAACAAAGAAGTCACCACTAATTTCTGAACAGTCCTAGTGACAGGAAGGGCCACAAGATTTCCCACTGAGACATATCTTGTATGGCCCGCTTGTCCTCAATAGTTGACATAATTTTGTTTTGAGTTTAAGGGGGAAGCCACTAGACAGCTGTAAACACGAAATGGCATATTGTCTGTTTCCATAGAGGGAATATCTAAATTTTATCTTTGAAAGATATCCATGGAAAACTGACTCTAAGAGGCAAAGTAGCTGCAGGGCAATCAGACAGAAGGGGACTGCAGCAACCCAGAAGATCATGGCAGTTTGGACTGCAGTGCTTACACCGGAAGGGCTAAGAAGTAGCAAGACTAGGGATATTTTGAAGAAGGGACCACCACGATTCGCCTAAGGTACAGAATTAATACTGTCAAAATGGCCACACTCCCAAAAGCACTCTACAGATGTCATGCAATTCCTATTAAGGTTCCAGTGACATTCTTCATAGAAAGAGAAAAGGCGGTCATGAAATTCATTTGGAATAATAAGAGGCCCACAATAGCCAAGTAATCCTCATCAAGAGAACTGAAGCAGGAGGCATCATAATACCAGGCCTTCAATTACACTATCAAGCTACAGTTTAAAAAAACAGCATGGTATTGGCACCAAAACAGTCATATAAATCAATAGTACAGAAGAGAAGACACAGAAACAAACCCACAAAAAAATACAATTATCTCACTCTAGACAAAGGCACCAAAACCATACATTGGAGAAAAGATAACTTCTTCAACAAATGGTGCTGGGAAAACTGGAAATCCACATGTAACAAAATGAAATCAGGCCCCTATGCATTAGACCCACCATGCACAAAACTCAACTCAAAGTGCATCAAGGACCTAGCATTAGACCAGAGACCCTGCACCTAGTAGAAGAAAATAGAGGCACAACTTCCCGTCATATCAACCCAGGCACCAACTTCCCAACAAGACTCCTAAAGTGCAAGAAGAAAAATCAAGAATCAATAAATGGGATGTTTCAAATTAAAAAGCTTCTTCCCAGCAAAGGAAACAATCAAGAACATGAAGAGGGACCCTCCAGAATGGGAGAAAATCTTTGCCACCTGCACCTCAGATAGAGCATTCATCTCCAGTATATATAAATAACTCAAAAAACTTAACACCAAAGAAAATAATAATAATAATGAGAAAAGGAACTGGACAGGCACTTCACAAAAGGAGAAATATATGAAAATATAAGAAAAATGCTCAACATCACTAGTAATAAGAGAAATACAAAGTAAAACTACACTGAGATTTCATCTCACTCCAGTCAGAATGGCAGCTATCAAGAATACAAGTAACAATAAACGTTGGTGAGGATGTGGGGGAAAAGGTACTCTCATACATTGCTGGTGGGAATGCAAATTGGTGCAACCACTCTGGAAAGCAGTATGGAGATTCCTCAGAAAACCTAGAATGAAACCACCATTTGACCCAGTTATCCCATTCCTTGCCATATACACAAAGGACTTAAAATTAGCATACTATTGTAACACGGCCACATCAATGTTTATAGCAACTCGATTCACAATAGCTAAGCTATGGAACCAACCTAGTGTCCTTTAATAGATGAACGGGTAAAGAAAATATGGTACATATACACAATGGAATATTACTCAGCCATAAAGAAGAATGAAATTATGGCATTTGCCAGTAAAGGACTGGACTGAAGGCTATTGTGCTAAATGAAATAAGCCAATCCCAAAAAAACCTGAAGGCCAAATGTTCTCTCTGATATGTGGACTCACACTTGCGGTGGGTGGGGGAGTTCCTATAGGATTTGACAGGGCAGAGTGTAGGAAGGGGGGTGTATGGGAATGGAAAAGACAGTAGAATGAATTGGTCATAACTTTCCTATGTTCACATATAAACACACAACCAGTGTAACTGCACATCATGTACAACCACAAGAATGGGAAGTTATGCTCCATGTATCTATGACGTCCAAATACATGCTACTGTCATGTTTAACTAAAAAAGCATTAAAAAAATTGTTTGCCTAAGGTAGTTTCACCCAGTTGGAGAAGAGTACGGAGAAAGAACAGTCCAAGATGAGGTTGGAATGGGAGGCTGGAACCAGATGACTGAGGGCCTGCTGAGCCGGCTCAGGAGATGGGCAGTCGGGTTCTGCAGGTAACAGGATGCCCAAGAAGGACTTTATGCTTTAAGCAATGATCCAACTGCAGCTGGGAAAGAGGGGAGAACCCAAGAGGGAGACCAGCTCAGAGAGCGACCAGTGACCACACTCCTGCGGGTCAAGGGAGCGAGGCTCTGCAGGGACAAATCCAGAAGGCACCACAAAGATGAACGCAGTGATGGCTCATGACCGGGTGGCCCTGAGGCACAACCCTGAGCAGCACCGGGAGGACACAGCCACCAGCTCAACCAGGCATCGGGGGGGGGGGGGGGGGGGGGGGGAGGAGAAGAGGACGCGGGAAGAAAGGAAGATGACCGGCTTCAGACAGACGGAGCTTGAGTGCTGGCCAACCTCAGGGCAGCAAAGCCAGCTGACCACGCAGGACCAGAGCTCCGGCACAGGTGAGGGCTGGGGGTGGGGGTTCAGAAGTCACCAAGGGGGTGGGCACTAAGCCAGGAGACTGAAACAGGACCTCCACTGGAGAGGAGGCTGGGCTGAACACCAGGGCCTGGAGGAAGAGGCCGATGGAGAACCGCACTGAGAGCCAGGAGGTCAAGGGCACAGATCCAAAGCAGCTGAAGACTGAGAAAAGGCGGTCGGATTTCCTAAGAGGAGTCTGGCAACTATCAAGAGTGCCACTCTCGGCAAGACAGAAAGGTGACCCTGGAGCATTCGTGGAAGTGAGCCAGGCTGAGGGAATGTGGATGCGTGGACACGTTTTCCACCGCTGGGTTATCAGGGAAAGAGATAAAAGTGGGGAAGTTGAGGCAGGGGCGTGTGCATGTGTGTGAAAAGATTTAAGTATTCATGTGGGCAGCTTAAAGCATCCAGAGGAAAGGGAGAGCCTGAAAACCACAAGAGGACCCAACCCACTGAGGATCAGGAAAATGAGAGAAGGCCAGACCCGTTCCCCTTGGAAAGAAGGCATGCCTCTTCCTCTGGCAGACACAAGAAGACCCTCAGGCCTGTGACCTCAGTGGCTGCCATGTGGAACCCAACAGAGGGGACAGGGAATAAAGCTACCGAGAGCAGTACTCCCCCAACGCTCACTGCGAGGGGAAACAATTTTCTGACTGACGCCATTATTCTAGTTAATGTCGTGACATCAGAACCACCAAATGTTGTGACTCACGGTTTGCCTCTTTTGTTTAGTGCACTTCGCATGAATGAAGGAAAGAGGTGGGTGGTTAAGTGCCCTTGGTGACTGAATGAAGAAGCACTTTCCAGATAATGCAAATCAGACTATATATAAAAGGGTATGTTTTGTTTCTGAAATTAATTTAAACTCCCACGTGGTCTGTCTTTCACCATCACTTGACATTTACGATTCAGTCTCAAATGCATAAATCAAAAGGATTCTGCTTTTTCGCCACAGTTTTATCTATATATCATGACACCACCATGGCACAGCAGTGAGAAGCAACACGTAAAGAATGCTGTAAGAAAGAAAAAGGTGGTGAAACTGGAGTTTAAAAAAAGAGGGAATCTGGGGGTACAGCTCAGTGGCAGAGCACTCGCCTAGCATGGATGAGGCCCTGGGTTCAATCCTAGCACCACAGAAAGAGAGAGAGCATGCAGAAGAGATGGAATATGTGAACTAAGCGGCTGATGAGACCATCCATCGAAGCCCACGCTAACCTCAATTTAAACACCCAACACTCCCCCAAAAAGGGAGGTAGAGAAACGGCACACGCCAGCAGTACGCGTATTTAGGTCAGTAGTTTTTTAAATAATTGGCCACCGTGAACCATCGGTTTTCTAAGAGACTACTACAGATGATGAAAACCTATCTTTCTAAATCTATTTGATATAGTCTGCTAAAATTGTCAATGAAGCTAAAGTCTTGTCTTATAATAACTGTGACTGGGTGATAAATGGAATGAGTTTAACTAGCATTAGTCACCCCTAATTGTAAATCTAGGTTGTACTATCTCAGTTACCTAGCTACTTTTAAAAACACACTGGGGAAAAAAAAATAATCCAGAGTTCCATTAATTCCAATTAGAAAACAACAATAATAATAAAAGAATAAAAATCATTATATTGTAACCTCAATAAGCTATTTCAAAAAATAAATTTATTAAACACTAAAAAGATTTGAAGTGACCAATGAAAAACAAAGACGATTCCCTATCGTACATATTTGGAAAAATCTTCCTCCTGAATAAACTGTATCTGTCACCAGATATTTCATCTTTCACTGATAGGTGTATGGCAAAATGATTCATGGAGACTATCGGTAGACTACAAAAATATGTGGTTTTCATAACAGGTGTTAGGTGTCGAGTTGGAATTTATGCTTTACAACTTGTAATGGAGCCCCAGCAACATGTTTCTCTTTAAATCTGAATTATCATTTTATATTCTGAAACAACATTTGGCAGGGGTGGCCGGATCCCTGGGTGTTCCATAACATCCATGCATTATTTATTTTACTATACCACCATATTGAGCTATAATTTACTCTGTGGGCCTTTCTCCACCAGTGAACTGGAAACAATTTGTGAGTACAGAGACAATCGTATCCCCAGCCACAGAACCGTACCCACCGGAAGCAAACCCAGCACTCTGAAGAAGAATGTCAAAATGCAACGGGGTAGGTACAGTGGAATTTCTCCCAGGGAAATGCACCACCAATGGATATGTGAGCAGAATTTATTGCATTCTGAAATGCTTCAATTCAGGAAACTCAATAGGGAAACTGTAAAAAAAAAAAAAAGTCATGATAATGAATGAAGGGAACTCTACCAATCATGAAGTCAGGATGTGATTCTGAATCCCAAATGCCTGATCCGAATTTTATTAAATATTTTCCTTCCTATGAAAGTAATATATAGACTTTAAACTGTCTTTATTCAAGTAGCTATTTTACTATTCCATGTTTCAAGCTTTAACCAGGAGCAACAGTAGATCATTACTGAATATATATATTCTTAATGTATACTTTCAGTAAGAATTAAAAATCCTAATAAAAAACATTTGCAATAGGGCTGGGGATGCAGCTCAATGGTAGGTCATTTGCCTAGTGTGCCTGGGTTCTATCCCCAGCACCTCAAAAGTATGTGTGTATGTGGGTGGGTAGATGGGTGGGTGATGGATGGATGAATGGATAGACAGACAGGCAGGCAGGCAGGCAAGCCAGCTATGAAGGGAGGTAGTTTGAAAATACGGTAGAGTCCACCTAAGCAGGTTTCAGAATACGTGTGCATTTGTTTCCTATGGCAGCTGTAACCAATCAGCACTAATTTCATGTCTTAAGACAACACAGATTTATTAACTTACCATTTTAGAGGTGAGAAATCTGAATGGGTCCCTCTGAGCTAACACCTGAGTGCTGCTAGTGCTGCATTCCTTTCTGGAGGCCCCTGGGAAGAATCGGTTCCCTTGCCCTTCCAGCTCTGGAGGCTGCCTGCACTCCCTGGCTGATGGTCCCTCCCTCTACTTCAACAGCAGCTCGAGTGGCCTCCCTCTTCTACTTCTGAAAACACCTTTGATTCCACAGAACTCAATGGGTTTACCCAGGACCCTCCCCTCATCAAGGTCAACTGATCGGCAGCCTTCATTCCACCTGCAATCTAATTCCACTTTGCCACGTTACCACACATCCACAGGTTCTGAGATTAGAAGATGGATATCTTTACAGGGATAAAGAGCATTCTTTTCTGCCTGACACAATACATAATCATCTGTCAGTACACACACCAAATTTTATTTTTTCAGAGACACACTGATATACACTATAATCACACGCAAGATACATTAAGATTTCCCTACTCTGTGAACTCTAGACTAATTCTGAATACTTCTACAAATGTCTTCTATAACTCTGTTGTGTTAAAATTTTGTTTTTTTAAAAAAGATCTCTTTTTTAAAAAAATCTAAATGGTTCCAAGAATGTGAAAAAATAGTTTAACCTGATTTAAAAAAAACAAAAACAAAAACAGCAGCAGCCCCACCAAGAGAGATCTTCGGAATTTATAGGTAGTTTGCACCTACTAGAGTATGCTGGGGGTCCTATGAATGGCCCCAAGGCTTCTGTCTATAGTTGTAATGCCTCAGCTACAGGCAGTTGATGCATGGCTATACTTTTGTCAAGTTAATGTTACTTTCTCTTAGAAGAGTGTTTCCCAGAAAGTTTAGAAGTCTTTGTTCAGTTAATCAAAGATAGCTGAACTCTGTCTCACATATCACCACTTCCCAATAACAATAAACCATGACATTTTAATTCCAAACTCAGTTGTAGGAAATGGAGTCATCTCCATAATTCTTCTTCCTTCTTTATTTGAATTTAATTAAGAATAGTTCTTTTGTCAATCCAATTCTCTAATACTGTCATCGGTCACTAAATAATGATCATAGAAATAATTTTCTGAATCTTCAAAACAGCAATCAAAATATATGATTCACTCTATAACACATCTTTTTTAATGTCCAAAG
Organism: Spermophilus citellus; assembly: GCF_964194105.1. Lineage (NCBI taxonomy): Eukaryota > Metazoa > Chordata > Mammalia > Rodentia > Sciuridae > Spermophilus > Spermophilus citellus. The sequence goes on along the minus strand of NC_138196.1, from coordinate 65,591,057 downwards.
TGTTTCTGAGAGCAATATGAATTGGTATGCTTCAAAAACAAAACTATTCTAAGGTCATGTATACTTGGGAAATGATACATACTATGCCCCCCCTTGAAGAGGGCCACAGTGCACACAAGTTGTTACAAGTCCCAAAGCACTAAAGCCTCTAGCTTGGTTTAGCATCCCTGTTTCCTAACACCTTTGTACACGCTCTGGGCTGAGACAGGAAAGTGAGAAGAGAGCAGGTATACATGGCACAACTCCACAGAGTATTATTATTCATGTAAGTGGCACATAGCTAACTCCACAGTTTTTAACCCAGTCAACCCCAGAGCATAGGGGTTATGCACAAAAAGCATTTGCAAACCAATGCTGAATCAATGCCAAATTGCAACTAAGATAAAATTTACTTGAAACAATTCAAATATGAAAAGGTTATATTGTCCTATCTAATTGTTTTTATATGGATGAAACATTTAAAAACCAATGCTTCGTTCAATAAGACTTTCAATGATGCAAGTCTATACAAACTGTATTATGTTTATAAATAATCCAAATGTATCTCTCTGAAAATAATGGCATCAAATAGAACCATGGACATCCCATGCTCTATTCATAAGCACCAGACATTGAATTTTTTTAAATTTTTATTTATTTACTTATTTGGTACTGGGGATTGAACCTAGGGGCACTTAACCACTGAGCTACATCCCCAGCCATTTTTCCTTTTTACTTTAAGACAAGGTCTCTCTCCTAAGTTGCTTGAGGCCTTGCTAAATTGCTATGGCTAACCTTGAACTTGTGATCCTCCTGCCTCAGCCTCCCGAGTTACTTAACAGACTGATTTTTAAAAAGCATCTCAAAGAGATTTTCTTCATCTACTATATAATCAAATACAATATTCAACTAAAAGAAAACAAGGTTAATTTTGAAGGGATATAAAGTCTTTTAAATGATTTTCACTCTGATTTTCCATGAAATTCTGGAAATATTTCAATATAAATCAAAAATTTTATCATTAACCAAAAAATGTTAAGTATCAACTATTCAAATATTACTGACTTCCTCTTTTAAAAATTTCTATAAAAACTGGATCTACTTCTTGAAGTTTATAATCATTAAGTATAAATGCATTAGGCTCAACAGGTTGTTTGTTGTTTCAAATTTATGATTCATGAATAAAAAGGAAAATAAATTTCTCCTATACAAAGTCTCTAAATAACCAAGATTAATTTTTACACAAAGTTGCTACAGGACAATTATTTCTCCAACATATCCAAATTACCCACTACTATTCCTTCCAAATCACCTCCACAATCAATTCCCTTTTCTACTTCCTTATGAATGCTCTCTCTTGAACTACTTACTCATTCACTTCATACTCATCAAATAACGAATAGATACCAGGCACTATTTGCCTATAGACATTCAAATATATCTAAGGAAGAGGTGATACCTTTAAAGACCTCTTGGTCTAGGAAGACATGAAGGTGAAAAATATTTAACAGTTTTCAAAACCCTGAGTGGAAGTATATCCAAGACATGGTATTAGCGAAAAGGAAGGTCTGCCTGTGTCCACTGTAGGGAGAGTGTGCCAGACCAGGGAGAGTGTGCCAGACCTGTGTCCACTGTAGGGAGAGTGCTGTCCAGACAGCACTGCAAGAGGAGGAAGGCAGGCTTGCAGGAAGGCAGGCTCCCAGGACCTGGTTTAAAGTAGTCCTCCCTGGACACCCAGTGCACTCACTAGTAAGGACTGCAAGGCGAGAGAGGGACTCAGTCTCAACAGGCTCCTTAGACCATGCTAAATTTTCTGGACTTTATTCTGTACTCAGTAGAAGACTCTGAAGGAACAACATTTAGATCCACATTTGGTAAAGATGCTGGATTAACACGGAGAATGAAACAGAGGAAGTAAAAACTAGAAATGCATAGACCAAGTCAGAGAGCCTTCAAAATCCCTTCACTCTTTCCAAAAACTTTGGGGACAGTTACTCCCATAGAGATTGGGAAATGGAGTTCTGACATGATTAAAAGACTTGCCCAAGGCCACATAATAATGAAGAAAAGACTGAAATGAAATGTCCTCTAGAATCCAGATATTCTCACTCCGCTGGTCCTCTCTTCCCAGTCCTTTGAAGTTAAAAATCAAGGGCAAATTAGGGTCATTTCACACTCTAGACAGTATTTTAGTTGGGGGCAAATGAACTGAGGTTGACTAGTCGGATACTTTCTGTTTGCAACAGCAAAACACACACGCACACACACACACACAGAGAGAGTAACTAAATAAAATGAAATGGTGCCGTCAATTTTGATAAATGGTGCGTTAGTCCCGAAAATCAGCTGCTACAAGATATTTTTCATCACCTCTCTTCAGTGATGTGCTTTAAAGCCACAAATAAATTCATGCCCATCAAACAATTAAGCAAGACTTTGGTTTAATCCCTAAACTCTGAACATACTCTACTAACCTGTCAATCAGTGGTGTAAACTGCCCGGCTATAAATATTAAGCCTTTATATTTGACATATTATAATGAACTTTGGCTTACTCAGAACAGTTGGTAAATGAGATGTTCTGGTTAATTTAATATGCTGGTTATCTGGAAGCTAACATATAGTATAAATATCATAAAAGAACTACCTTTTCTTTTTTCAAAGAGCTAGAATATAAGAATTTACAAGTGAAACTATACTATACTGAATATCCTTTTCTTTTCTTTTTTTTTTCTTTTTTAGATATACATGACAATAGAGTGATTATTCCTGGTCTTCATTTTAACAGATAATGACAACTGATATTGATTGACGGCTTATCATGGGATGGGTACTTTTCTAAGCATTTTTATATCTATTAATTCACTGCATAATATTTTGGTACATCTAACACAATGATAAATAGGAATTCTTGTAAGTCTCATAAAAAACAAATCTAGTTATTTTAGATTGTTTTGGTTATTTGCCTTCCAGAAAAATGAAAGTTAATATTTCACCACAATAATTCATTGACTGATTTTCCTCCTAGACTCCAGATAATGAGCAACTTCGTCAGCAAAGCACCTCCCTCTACACTATTATTGCATGGAACCATTCCTCTTTCCTGCTGTCAGCTCTGCCCTTACAAGCTGACATTTCATTAAGAGAAATAATTGAAAATCTAGCTTTCAGGTAAATCTGAAGATCTTCCCCTACCCCAGAGCAGCTATAAAATAGCTTCTGTCCCTATTACCATCTGCTTCCCTGTCCTGTGTTCTGACACACCCTGCAACTGCCATTTGGATTCCCCACGTTCCTTAACGCTGCAAAGTATTCCTGGTTTGCTGTTGTGGTTTCTCCTTTTCCACCTCAGTCTGCGAACTCCAGGAGAAACAGCAACCTCATCCAAATTACTCCAACACTGGATCTCCACTGGGGACAATTTTGTCCACCCCCTAGGAACATGTGGCAATGCCAAATTTCTGACTACCTCAACTGTGACCATTAATCAGGGGATCAGGGAAGAGTATGCTACTGGCACCTCTGAGTGGACACTGGGGATGCAGCTAAATATCCTACAATGCACAGGAGAGACCTCTCTCCAAATCATCAGGTCCAAAATGTTAACAAGGCAAGGTTGAGAAACCCTGGTCTAGAATATGATCTCAGACCAAGAACCAAATCACCCAGTTATCAATGGATGCAAATTAAAATGGAACTCTCCAAATACACTGCCATGGCAGCCTAAGGACATTTTTATTTATGTATGTATTTTTGTTTTTCATTTTTCTCTTAAATTTTTGTATTTGTTCCTTTTATATATATATAAAACAGTAGAGTGTATATTGACATATTATACATACACGGAGTATAATTCCTATTCTTGTGGTTATACATGATGTGGAGTTATACTAGTTGTATATTCATATATGAACAGGAAAGTTATAACCGATTCATTCTACTTTCCTAATCTCATTCCTCTTCCCGTCCCTTCATTTCCCTTTGTCTAATCCAATGAACTACTATTCTTCCCCTCATACACTTTATTACTGTGTGTCAGCATCCGCACATCAGAGAGAACATTCAGCCTTTGGTTTGGGGGGATTGGCTTATTTCACTTAGAGTGACAGTCCCCAGTTTCATCCATTTATCAGCATAAATTTCTTTACCCATTCATCTTTTGAAGGACGCCTAGCCTAGGTTGGTTCCATAGCTTAGCTATTGTGAATGGAGCTGCTATAAACATTGATATGGTTGTGTCACTGCAGTATGCTGATTTTAAGTCCTTTGTGTATATGGCAAGGAATGAGATAACTGGGTCAAATGGTTGTTCCATTCCAAGTTATTCTGAGGAATCTCCATACTGCTTTCCAGAGTGGTTGCACCAATTTGCAGTCCCACCAGCAGTGTATGAGTGTACCTTTTCCCCCTAAACACCAACACTTACTGTTACTTGTATTCTTGATAGCTGGCATTCTGACTGGAGTGAGATGAAATCTCAGTGTAGTTTTATTTTGTATTTCTCTAATTACTAGGAATGTTGAACATTTTTTCATATGTTTATTGACCATTTATATTTCTTCTGTGAAGTGTCTGTTCAGTTCTAAGGACATTTTGGTGAAGAACATTCACCACACCCAAACAGTGAAGTCCTGACAGCCATTTTCATGGGTGAAGACCAACACACTTCTAACTCTGGACTTGTCATTTAATAGACATTACTATGTCTCTCACAGTGCAGCTTTTAAAGAACTGCCTGAGCAGGGCACAGTGACACATGCCTGTAATCCCAACTGCTTGGGAGGTTGAGGCAGGAGGATCCAGGCCAGCCTTAGCAAGCCTTAAGAGAGCGAGACCCTGTCTCTCAATTTTTTTTTTTTTTTTAATCACAGAGATTGAACCCAAGGGTACTTAACCATTGAGCCACATTCCCAGCCCTTTTTATTTTGAGACAGGGTCTCACCAGCTTGCTTAGAGCCTGGCTTCAAACTTGCAATCCTCTTGCCTCAGCCTCCAGACCTGCTGGAGGCATGCGCCACCACGCCCAGTTTTGAATTTTTTTTTTTTTTAAGGGCTAGGGAACTGTGTGTGGAGGGGAGTGTAGCTCAGTGGTAAAGCACTTGCCTAGCAGGCATGAGGCCCCAGGTTCAATCCACAGCTCGGGGATGGGGGAGTTTAGGATGGCAGGGGGTGACACAAATAAGGGCTGGAAAGGAGCTCAATGGTAGAAAATCCCCAGTACCAAGAAAAGAAAAAAGAACTGCCAATCAGTGCTTGCAGAGAGCTTCATACTAATGTCAACAGGTTAATGCTGTGATATTTACAACAGGAAATCTACCTGCATTTGGCACTCTAAGGAATCTTCCTAATAAAAGCAATTCCTGGTAAATTGAGTTCTGTGTCTAGGTCAGGGTTTCTCAACATTGGTACTGACTGTGGGAATCTGAGACCCATGATTCTTTGTCTGGGAAGCTGGCTGTCCTATGCACTGTCCCATGCACAGCATCTCTGGACTCTACCATTAGATGCCAGTAGCATCCTTCCCTCCCCCTCATGACAATATGCCTCCAGATCATCACATGTCAAGATCACTCCCAGAGCCCCACTGAGAACTACTGTTCCAGAGTCTTTTAAAAATTCACTTCTAATTTTTAAGTTTTCCACATCTAGACTTTGATACACTGGATGTGCTAAGTGCACATATATTTAATAACTAAATCAATAAGTTATTTATATGGATAGTCTTAAAATAGGATTCCATCCATAATCCTACTGTGGTGGAGGGGGGCGGCAAATTGAAATTTTAAACATTAAACAGTACTCAAGCATTATATTAATCTGGTGTATACACACAGTGATATCTTTACAGATTAATGTTGTCAAACTTTTTGTTTATTGTTAAGTTTTTTAAGATATCATTTACTCTGTGGCATGACAAAATTCCTAATAAAAAACAGAAGCTAACATTCATTCAATGTATACTATACACTATGATTTTAGTAGTGTTACCCTCACAAATACTATTTCTAAAACCACTTTCAGTAACACAATAACTCGGTAAGAGGTCCCATTTAAATATGAGGCAGTTGAAGCACAGAGAAGAGAAGTAACTTTCCCATAGTCACACAGATAATCCATGACACAGCTGAAATTTTGACCCAAGTAGCCTAACTCAGAATCTATGTCTTTGGGGATGGGGATGTAGCTCAATGATCCAGCATTTGCCTAGCATGCAATGCAGCCCTGAGTTCAATCTCCAACTTGGGGGGTCTGGGGGGAAGCTCCATATTCTTACCTGTTAAGTCACACTGCTTCTCATATACTAATGTCACATTAATATACAAATCCACATAATAAGCACATTGGGGGATTTTTAATTTTTTTAACTTTTTTTTAATTTTTTTTTTTTTTAATTTTTCAGTTCTCGGAGGACACAACATCTTTGTATGTGGTGCTGAGGATCGAACCCGGGCCGCACGCATGCCAGACGAGTGCGCTACCACTTGAGCCACATCCCCAGCCCCTTTTTTTTTAACTTTTTAAAAAATTTCTTTCAATAACATTTCTTCTGCATCCAAAGTGACAAGATTGTTCCACATAATAACTGCATTTATGTACAGTTGCAGCCACTGGCACAGCCTCTGTAGCCCAGCTGCCTGGATTCTAGTTCCAACTCTACCACAAACGCGATTCTCTTCTCTCCACATGACAGGTCTGCACTTTCCACCTCCGTTAGGTGAAATTATGGCCTAATGACTTGTTTTGGACAGGACGACAGGAGAAGTAAATATGACGCTTCCAGGTGGCAACTTTAAGCCTGAGTCAACTCGCAGTTCCCCTCCTGAAAGCAGGCACTAAGGCAGAGCCTTTGTCAGCCTGGGTCTCTTGAGTGACAATGATGATGATGACGACGATGACGATGAGCAGGCTCCCACCAGACAGGAATCCCAGGTACGAAATAAGCCTTTGCTGTATTACACCTCTCAAATTCCAGGGTTGTTGGCTACTGTACCATAATTTAGATTATTGTGAGTGATACCAGGACTTCCTAGTTGTGAGATCAAGTTAGTTAACTTCTCTGTTTCTTCATCTGTAAAATGGAGATAATGGTAACTAACTTACACTAAGTAAGTTCATATACACAAAGCACCCAAAACATGGCCTAGCACACAGGAAGAACCCACTTTTTTTTGGGGTGGGGGGGAGGCACCAAGGATTGAACTCAGGGGCACTCGACCACTGAGCTACATCCCCAGCCCTATTTTGTATTTTATTTAGAAACAGGGTCTCATTGAGTTGCTTAGCACCTCACTTTTCCTGAGGCTGGCTTTGAACTCTGGATCCTCCTGCCTCAGCCTCCTGAGCTGCTGGGATTACCGGCATGTGCCACAGCACCCGGCTAAGAACCCATTTTTGATCCTAGATGCAAACTCAAGTGTAGATATTCCCACTCAGATCACAGGTCTCTAAACATGAGGAATGGATATGTAAATACACATATTGCTTCTATACTGGTTATTTTATTCCAATAAAAATGATAAATATGCAGACTTGAATTCTACCATATACGTGACTGATTAGCCTAACAGACTGAATGACAAAACAGAGAATTATCCCCTGCTACAAAGTGACATGCAGGGGACCCAAAAACTAGAAGGCAGAGGAGAGATAACTGCATTTAAACTGACTTAACTGAGTTAACTTTTGTTTTTTGCCTCATCCCCTTCCAGTAATACCTGCATCAACAAGCACAGACACACACACACACACACACACACACACACACACACACACACACACTCCTTCTCAATGAATAGATTTAATTTGCCAGCCAACTAGAAAAAGATCCGACAGAAGGAGCCAAGAATGCAGTGCCAGCTGGCTGTGTGACCTGCACAGTAATGTCTGCTGATAAGCCACCCCCTGACATCTACCAACAGTAAGCAGGAAAGGAGCAATGCAATGAGGAAAGTCAACCTGGACCATTCCTAGACACGGAACAGAGTGACTGGATTAGGAAGACGATCATGCTCGGAGTCTGGGAACATTTTAAAGGGTCTCCTGTTCCAAAGGTGGTCTTCACTGGGTACTTCCTTAATTCCTTGGGAGGAATTTAAAACTGATTTTGAGAGGGAAAATAATGTGCATGCCTACTAGGTAACTGGCTAACCACCAGCATGCCAAACACACAAGTACCTGAAGTCTTTATTAGACAAAATTTTGGTGTGGGGGGGAAAAAAACACTTTCTTTAAACATGAAGAGAAAAGCTAGATTTACACATTTAAAGAAAAATATCCTACCCAAATAAAAAACAATACGCCTGTAATTCCAGCGGCTCCAGAGGCTGAGGCAGGAGGATCGCGATTTCAAAGCCAGCCTCAGCAAAAAGCAAGGTGCTAAACAACTCAGTGAGACCCTGTCTCTAAGTAAAATACAAAAGATAGCTGGGGATGTGGCTCAGTGGTTAAATGCCCTGAGTTCAATCCCTGGTAACCAAATAAATAAATAAAGTCTTCAGGGGGCTGGTATAGAAAAATATGCGTGTGAGTTTTTTTTTTCTTTTTGGGGGGTATTAGGGATTGAACCCAGGGTGCTCTACCACTGAGCTGCACCCCTAGTCCTTTATATATTTTATTTTGAGATGGCCTCTCACTTGTTGCTTAGGGCCTCACTAAGCTGTTGAGTCTGGCCTCAAAAAAAGCAATTTTTTTAAAAAAAAATTTTAAAAATTAAAAAAAAAAAAGCAATCCTTCTGCCTCAGCCTCCTTACAGTCGTGCACCACCATGCCCAGCTACGTGTGAGATTTTGTGTAGTTTTAAATATACATTTATTTAGAAGACTCTGAATGTGGCTACTGTAAAGGAATGACATCTCCAGCTGGGTCACATGTAGAGTAATGAAACTGAAAAGAGTTAAAGAGAATTTTAAAAACATTTTAAGGAGGTGCCCTGAGACCCAAAGAGTCAGCAAGAAGCTACAAGATATTAAAGACATCCACATATTACTAATAAGGAATTAATAATAAAACTGCAGAAAGTACACCCTACACTACCACGTTAAACTGGAAACAAAAAATGAGCTTTCTCAAGACCTATAGGCCTGGTTTTAGCAAGAATTGGGCTCAGTCCGTTTGGAGAGAGTCCCCCACCCTTGGTATCTCTTCTGACCCCCTCTCTCTGGTCTTTGGCTATTAATACCCTGTGGTCTTTGGTATCTTCAGAGTTGAGCTCAATCTTTCTTCCTGACTGCAAAGTCTTCAATAAAATCTTCCTTACCATTTTAACAAGGATCAGATAATTTTTCCTTTAATATCTTCAAGCATGATCTGAATTAGGATGATAGCCAAACCCAGCCTGCACTGGTAAAGCTCAGCTCAGCAAGGAGGAAGAGAGTGACCAGGTGCCATGGGCTTGAAAGGGTGAGGGGAACCCTTACAATGGCCAAGTGAGGGGGCTGGGGTTGTTGCTCAGAGGTAGAGCGCTCACCTGGCATGCATGAGGCCCCTGGGTTCGATCCTCAGGACCACATAAAAATAAAGATATTGTGTCCACCTAAAACTAAATAATAAATATTTTAAAAAAATAAGCCACTACAGACTTGTGTGCTCATAATGTTCATGTCCACCATGAAAACACTTTTCCTATGAGACACTTCTCATCATTAGCATCTTCCTCTATTTCCTCCACCTATTGGCCCTGCCTCCCATCACTTTAAAAGCAGCATCAGCAGCATCTTTATCCTTTGTCTTTCTCATTGATTTTAAGTGGATCTATTTTAACGATTTCAGGCATAAAATCTGACAGGTAAATAACTTCAAAGCCAATTTTGTTCCTACTTTGCCCTTTCCCAGCCTCAAGGTACCATGTCACTCCTCTGTGCACTCACAAAAAAAGATGGCTTAATTGCTTGGCACTGTCCTTGGTGGATTCTTAAATACACTGGAATATACTAGATACGTATGGCTCCTTGAAGTAGTACTTCATCCATCTTTTTTTCTTATTTACCTCCCTCTTCAACTTGGAATTTTTGCCATTTCGCAACCATATGTGGGCAGATGTTTCTGCCAAAACTGTGCCAACAAGACTGGTTATAAATCTACCTCCTTTGTATAAGGGAATATTATTGTTACCACTGCATATCTCTGTTAAAACGTGAAGGATATGCTGAAGGCGGAATGGCCAAGTGACATGCAGAAAAAAGGTGATAATGAGAGGCTAATGAAGTGAATTCTGAATCCCAAGTGCTGTTCAGAAAACAAAAAGACAGCTGTGAACTAGTTACCACAATTCAGCCCACATGTATATGTGTTGCTATTAAAATAACTGTTCAAAGTTAACTTTTATCCAAGATTTCTCGGAAAAAAATTAAAAATAGTCTACGGTTTCAAATGCTTAACCATTTCCCCTTCAACAATATCCGGCTCATTTTCAAACATCTCTACCTTAATGAAAATGAGTACACTTGTAATAACTGCAATTAAGAGTGAAGTATAACAAAGTTATTTCAAATAGAAACCATTCTAAAGGCTACTTCTTAGGAAAATCAACTTTCTGAAAGTCAGTTAAAACTGCCCAAAGCATTTTACAAAACTCAGTTTTACTGAAATTTACAATAAATTTCAGTTTAATCACTGAAGAAAGTGGCTTGACTTTTTTTGCGCATGCAAGGCAAGCACTCTACCAACTGAGCTATACCACCAGTCCCTATAAAAGTGGCTTGAGAAACTGTGTTCAACTCAGAATACTAATGATTTCTATGTGGTTTCTTGGTTTTTGTGATTGGCGTATTTATTTATGGTATACAATCTGTTTTTATGTATGGATACATCATAGAATGATCAAGTGAGTTACTATCTCTATCACCTGACAGTCACGTGCCACATAATGTCATTTCTTTTTTTTTTTTTTAAGAGAGAGAGAGAGAATTTTAATTTTTATTTTTCAGTCTTTCGGCGGACACAACATCTTTGTTTGTATGTGGTGTTGAGGATTGAACCCAGGCGGCACGCATGCCAGGCGAACGCGCTACCACTTGAGCCACATCCCCAGCCCCATAATGTCATTTCAATCGATGATAAACCATATATACAATGGTGGTTCCATAAATTATGTTATCTACTAATGCCACACTCATCTTAGTTTGTACAAGTACACTTTCATGATATTCACACAATAAAACTGCCCATGAACACACCTGTCCTAACATATCCCTGTCATTAGGTAACCCATGACTGCATGTTTTGTGGGGAGGGGGGGGGACGAGAACATTAAATTCCAAGCATACATCTTTATTAACCAACCATGCTGCATTAATCGGTTTCATTCATCACGGAGTTAACACTACTTATACAGAAGGCCCTCTCAGCACAGTACTCCCAAGTATCACCAGGTCTAACTGAACACCACCTAGTACCCCCCTTACTGCTAGGATGTCTTTTTAAATAGCATAACTATTTAACATTAACTTCCTTTTTAGTTAAGGCTGAAATTTTTTAAACCTACTCTGTGTCCAAGTCCGTGTGAAATGGACACAAGTTTAAACATTCAACTTCATAGCTTTTCTTCAATAAATTGACCCTTCGCAGAAAGACAGTGAACTTCACCCCTAATTCTGTGTAGGATGGTTTGGTTTGATTTTGTGGGGGCAGTGTTTGGGTTCTAAATTACTCTGCACTGAAGGAAAGACTCTAGGGATTGAGAAAGGTCAGAAGCATCCGAGCAAATGGGATGTACATGGGCACAGGCTCCTGAATGCCACCCAAGGAGACACTGAGAAAGCCCATTCGTCCTAGGGTAGGGCCTGAGATGCATCACCCCAGAAATCCTCCTACACCAAAAAGAGAATGGGACCATGGGGCTGACCTGAGAAATCAGAAGCACAGGCTGAGATCTTCCTGGATCGCCATTTGGAAACCCTGGCCTCTAGGTGTGGCTACTGAGGTATGTACTAGGCTTTTTGGGAAATGGGAGTTGGTTTCCTCCTGTGGAGCCCTCTAATGCTTGGCAAAGTCAACCTGGATTTACCCACCTCTCTGGCCCCATGGCCAGAGACCTAAGTCTGTTGCCAGGTAGTTAAAACCAGAAAGCACAGCATCAGGTCATTTGAGTTTCATTTATATTTTAAATAAAATCTTAAGATTATAGGGTTGTAGCTCAATGGTAGAGCACCTGCCTAACACACACAGGAACTGGGTTCGATCCTCAGCACCACATAATAAAAATAAATAAAATAAAGGTATTGTGTCCATCTATAATTTTGAAAAATATATATTAAAAAAAAGATTATATGGGGGTTGGGATGGTGGCTCAGTGGTAGAGCGCTTGCCTAGCATGTGTGAGGCACTGGGTTCGATTCTCAGTACCACATATAAATAAATAAAAAATAAGGGTCTATTGACACAACCAAAATGAATAAATAAATAAAATTTTACCAAAAAGATTATATAAACAATGATTATATGTCAATGGATATTATAAATAGGATCCTTTGGTGGGAAAGAAAGAATCCATGAATTCTTAATCAAATCTTTTTCTATTTCAATTTAAAAGACAAAAGTCAGGCTGGGCTGGTAGCTCAGTGGTAGAATGCTCGCACTACCTAGCACATGAGAGGCACTGGGTTCGATCCTCAGCACCACATAAAAATAATTAATTAAAGTTTTTTTTTAAATGTTTAAAAAAAACAAAATGAAATACAAAAGTCAGAATTATAATGCTAAATGATTATCTTTCATTCTTCCTCAAAGGAGAAATAATCCGTTAAAACTCATTCCAATCATTAATCTGATGTATAATTGAATCACAAATATAAAACTACTTTCACATGAAAAATTTTTCCCCCCCACAAATTATCAAGCTACATTTTTAGGATGAAACATCTCCAAAATTACAGCCAAAGGAAAAAGATTTTAAACATTAAGTTTATAGGGTCCTAATAGCCAAGATTTGCCCTTATATTTTGGAAGTGTTTTTCTTTAAGCATTAGTGTACACAACAGTCTCCAGGGAAACTAGCTCAAAATGAAGATTCCTGGATCCTAGCCCCGGGAAACGGAATAGAGCAGGTGGGATGTGACCAGCTGTGGAATAGAGCAGGTGGGACGTGACCAGCTGCGTGCACTGTGTCACACCTAGGGTTTCTGGTGCAGATGGTCTTCAGACCAGACTCAGAAACAGCACTGCATGGAAGAGAATTCATTTCCAAGATAGCCACCCAACCTTCACCCCTCTCCCATTCCGGGCTGCTTTTTTTTTATTGTCTCATTTGACAGCTTGTAAACAATCCTTACTGTATTTCAAAGAAAACCTGTGAAATGTTATTCTCACAATACTATCAAAAGGCAAGACATTCATAGCTGAATAAGAGAAAACTGAAAAGCTCGGTAGCTCTAAGGAATCGTTTTAAATTTGACCTGGATGGGATCTTGATCATTCTAGGCTAATTCTCTCATTACAATCTTTAAATAATATTTTGAGCACTCCCCTGACTATTAATTTTGTTATCTACATTCTCCAGTTACCTCATCCACGCTAGGAAGTGAGATGATGCCTGAAATTTAAATCAGTCCTCAACAGCCTCTTGCACTGGGTTTTCAAGTAGCCTTGCTTTCAGTTTCTGTGTTTCCTATTTAAACTTTTTCAGAATCAGAATTCTTTATCAGCTCTATTTATTTCATTATTTTCTAAAAGATGTCTTAAAACCTTTTGGAAATTCCCACCTAACCACAAATGTAATTTGTTGCACTGACTACAGTAAACTTATATTTTTAAGTCACAAATTCAGCTTTCTTTACTTAAATAACTGCAGACATGGCAGGCTACCCTGGAGTTGCCAAAGTCAATATGTTAAGTCTGTCTCTAGGGCAACAGACTAAAGAGTAGTAAATGAGGTTTGGAGCTGCATTCCTGTTCATTTCTGATTTAGCAACAGGCTTCTACATGCTCCCATTATGCTCTGGCCATCCCTTTGTCTGATCTCAAAATTACACAGAGTGATTTTTGTTGTTGTTGTTCTGCTGTTTTTCTAAGACACTCTATTTCCATTTTTCTTACTATTCTCATACATACCTTCTAATTTTCATGACCCAGTCACTGCCTGTCCTCCACAAACACACAAATGTGCATGCACCCTCCACCATTTAAAATCTTTTCCATGTGAATTGAGGACTGTAAGTATTCAGCAGCTTAATTAAAAATCTGCAAACCCTTCCACACAATGGACCAGTGCTGATTCAGTAAGTACTTCCTGCTGCTTTTGTAAAAGCTCTTTCCAGTTTTTTATTTTTTTAAAGCCACTACACAGATGATCTCTTTCTACCCAATCCTAGAGTTCCACAATACATCTTTTCTGTGGACTCAAGAACACATTACATCTCCAATGCCAGAATGTCAATCAATCTAAATTCTCCTACACCATAAATTAATAATTTAAATTCATCTAACTATAACTAGCATTACTTGAAAGGAAAGGCCACAAACCCATGTCTGATTAACCAAATGTGGATGGAAACATTTAAGATATGCTGATATCTAATAAAATAACACTATTATAGAACAAAATAATGATTTTTAAGTTGCACATGTATAACCAAGATACAAGGACAACCTCAAAGTGCTGAATTTTTCTAAACTTTATCAGTGTGTTTTTTAGGTGTTGTAATCTAATAAATACCTTTTATACTTCAAATTGTACTATCACCATTTTATTAATGAGAAACAAAAGGGTGGTATCTAAGGTTCTGTGTGAAAGTGAAAAGAAGTAAAAAGTTTTTCTCATTTTTATTAGTACATTATAATCATATATAATGGTAGGATTCGTTATTACATATTTGTACATGCACACAAAATAGGTAAAATATAACAAACCAAAATATAAAGACACCCAGTTTTCAAAGCTACATATTTATACCAACCCCTTGATGTAAACACACTACACTAAAAATACTCATATTATGTAAGCAGATATTTCATCATAACAATAGCGTGATTAGCATTAAACATCTGCTAAAATAATACATCTTGGTACCTTACAAACCCAAATCCTAAAGTGGTCTAGATTTTAAAAGAATTTGCTTATGTTTACCATAAGACTAATTCATTTCAGACAATAAATAATCAACTTTAACTATCAACTGCAAGACAACCTCAAAGAAGGAAATAAAATGAACTACTTCCTCTGAACAAATTTCCTTAGATTGATGCCTGTGTCTATGGATGAAATGTGAACACAAGACCTCAATGACTGTGCATACTAGTCATATCATAAGCCAATGATTGTCTCAAGCCTCCATTCAAGTTTGTCTGTACTCCACCTAAATCCACTGTATTTTGATAGGACACAGATGAAGTAAGCTTATGTTCTTATACCAGATTAGCAAAAATAGTACATTAAATAAAACTATCTTCTCTCTACCTGTCTATCCATCTCTACCCTGTCTATCCTCAAGATCCCATTCTTGCCTACCAGGCAAATGTATCAAATGCATCAATGAGAGTAAACCTCAGTTTCTGCTACAAGTAACGTGGCCAGAAATATAGTGAATGCAGCTGAAAGAAAAGCAGCATCGCTGTGGTAGGTCAGTAATAAAGACTAGTCTTATAACGGCAGGATATCATATAAAATGAAAATGTAATTTGTAAATCATTTTTAATGCTACAGGAAACCAAAGGAAGGGCAATAGGGGTGTATTTGCACAAGACCACCTTCAAAAGCTTCTTTCAATAACACCCAATCTACTGAAGAGAAAAAGAGGTCACATTCGTTTTTAATGAAAGGCAAGCAGAACAATCATAAACACCTGTGCCCATTCACTTGTGCAAATATGAGTTGCTTAAGTCTAAAAGAAAAACAGTTTGTCAAGAGTGCCACATCCATTTTAAGTTGCAGCAACTGAAGGCTCCATGGTTATGAAACTACTACAGAAACCCCAGGACGCTTCACCTAGCCGCTCTGCATGGGGTACCTGAAGCAGCCTCGACTTCCAGAGAATGAGATGATATCACTAAGACTCCCTTTGAAATTTATAACATTCAAATTAGGATTCAGCTATAAGTTATCTCAAATTGAAGCATGAGATATTTTGGAAAGAACTTGGATTTTTTTAAAAAAGAAAAATCCTCCAAAATAAAACACAGGTTGGCTAGAGGGTATCAGTTTGCCCCAGCACTGCTTAAAGTTTTCATTTAGGTATGTTGCACTGACACCATCACTGACATATCAAACTCCAGCTAGGAGCACAGGCAGCCCTCCTTGCCTGCATTCTGTCACTTTCTTCTACTCCACAGACACTGAAGAGGTCATGCTTAATGGCCAAAAAAATTCACGTCATGCCTAAAGGAGAAAGTAGAAAAGGATAGGCAGGCCTGAGGGTGCGATTATCTATTTAAGCATGCAACTGTATTTTAAACATAATTAGACTAATTGCCTCCCCATCGTAGCAGATGCATCTGCACATGCAATTAATTAGAACTGATTTTTAAAGCCCTGTTTGCAATCCTTTGTTTCTCACTTCCTACAAATCAAATTACCAAGGAACAAATTTAATTTTTCAACTTTTATTTTAAGAGAGGCACAAACTTAAATTAACGGGGGTCTGATCCACTAATGTAAGTCATGTAACTGGCAATCATTTTATTCTGAAACCAAAAGCTCGTTGAAATTTTTTCATCTATAAAATAATTTCCTGGTAAATATGACAACCTTGCAAGACTGCTGTAGGGAAAAAAAAAAAAAAAAAAAACTTTAGTCATCTCATAGCTGCTCGTCTACAAAAAGGAAGCGGGAAAGAAAGCTCCCTTTTCCAGGAAAATTAGGGAAGTTCATTATTAAAAGCTGCCTTTCCCCTGTTGCTTTATTATCCATCCACTGGCTGTCCTGCCCTAAACAAAAAGTAGCTAGAGAATTATAAAAGGTGTTATTTTATCATATTTTAGCAGAGTAAGAAGAATTGCTGATTGGGAAAAGGATGACGACTGAAAAGGAAGGTTCAGACAATGAGCCTGGAGAAGCCGGTGGGACAGGAGGGAAGGACGCAGGTGGCAAACCATATGGGACCGGAGAACAAGTGTGATAGGCTTAGAGACTGTGGTGGCAAAGAGCAGGGTGGACTCGCCAGCTGAGGGATCTTCTCCCAAATAAATATTTACAGAGTGAAAGAACTGTGCACAGCATCCTCAGCAACACCTGAGGGGTGGACCAGGTCCCAAGGGAGATGACCAACAGGTGATCAGTAAGGGGCACTTCAGAGCTGCACGCAGGCCTGGAAATGTGAGGCAAAGTCTGAGGGTATGAGCTGGAGCGTGGAGAGAGGGAAGACGACAGATGTGCAGGCTGGAGACGGCCATATCCTGTGCCTGAGTGCAGGAGGAAAGCTGGAATCTGGAGAGGTGAACAAGGTGGGGTCGCTTGACTAATAATGGTGACACATCTGGGGAGCAGCACAACCTTGTGCTGGGGGCCAAAGGGAAGAGTTTTCCTGTTCTGAAGACAATAAAGGAATTTGGGGCCTTGTGATCCCATCCTGAGGAGGTTATCGGAACATTCCTGAAGATGCTGGAAACTCTGAGCTGACCACAGGAACAGAAATAGGAAAGGGGAACCGCCCACATGGACAGACCACCTGTTTCCCCATGCAGGAATTGTGGCGCTCACCTGGAGGGTGTCTGCAGTCACTTGTGGCAGGCAGCAGACCTGCTCCAGCTGCAGCTGCCATGCTCATTTCCAGTACCCTCAGAACTGCTCAACATGATTGGTGACTTCCAATGCTATGGTTTGAAATGGGTACCTTCCAAATTTCAGGTGTTGCCAATGTGATAATGGTATGAGGAGGCAGGGCCTTTGAGAGGTTATTACATTGCGGGGTAATCTTCCCTCATGAAGGGGTTAAGGCCCTTATGAGAGACTTCATGTGGCAGCAGGTCAGCTTGCCCTTTGGCCTTCTATATTCCTTTCTGAGCAACCACCTTAGAAGCACAGGGTAACCCTCACCCCGGGACCAAAACTGCCAGAACTGCTGGCGTCTTGGTCTTGGACTTCCTAGCCTCCAGAACTGTAAGAAATAAATTTCTGTTCCTTATTAATTACCCCATCTCAGGTATTGTGTTGGGATAGCAGAAATGGACTGAGACATCCTGTTGGAGGATAAGAGGACACCCTCTATTTCTACATGGGAAGTAGCCCATGTACCAGTGCACATCTAAGCCTCGGTTCCTTATGTGCGTTTAGCATGCTATAGCTCCCTAAGTCAATAAGTTGAAGGAAGCATGTGCAGACTTAAGTGCATGCTAATTGGTCAAACATGCAGTCATGTTCACGAGTGCCTCCACAGGCATATTTAAGGGAATTTTATTTTATATATATACACACACACACACACACACACACACACACTCTGCTCATATTAGATAAAGGAAATTCATTTCTAACAGTCATCAGGCTCCAGACACTCAACAGAACCAACCCACAATGCAGTTGTGATATGTTGCCAAAGGGGGAGAAGCAAGGATATGGGAAGGCTAATTTGAATCCACACTACATTATATGAGGAAAGATGCTCAAGTCACGACACAGCCGAGATTAATAGGTGTTACCACCCACTCCTTCAACAGTTTTAGGTACAAAAAACAATGTCACTTCTCTTCCCAAGAATACGTTAAGCACAGAAGTTTGCAGAAATACATGAAAAAGTGTTCCTCCCTGTGTTCTCATTATCAAGTGTTCTGGGTTGCTTTAAAAGTAAGTACTGAAGTACACCAACGCTATCAGTTATAAAGGAATTGTATTCACTGCCAAAGAGCTAAAAACAGAGATGTTGCTGTAGTTTGCAATTGTGTTGCTCATCTCCTGGGTTTAAAATTTAAAATAATAATTTAAAAAAAGGCTCATAGCAAGATTATTTGTTTAAATCATTCCACAATTACCTTCATAAAAACAACACAAAGTGAAATGCCAAATAAGCATACATGACACTTTAATTCACTCCGCTATGAAAACATTCAATCTAACTTAAACATCTGAATGACTAACAATCATTTTCCTACTTGCTACATTTTTTCAACATGAGGTTTGCAGAATAATTAACACCAACACACAGCAAGTAAAACTCATTCACTGATTTTATTTGTTATCTTAGCAAACTCTTACTGAGAGCAGACTATGTACCAGGCAGTGTGCCTGCTGCTAGGGATACAGACAAGAACAAATTTAGTCCAAGTTCTGGCCCTCAAAGAGCCTATACTCTGGGGCTGGGGATGTGGCTCAAGCGGTAGCGTGCTCGCCTGGCATGCGTGCGGCCCGGGTTCGATCCTCAGCACCACATACCAACAAAGATGTTGTGTCCGCCGAGAACTAAAAAATAAATATTAAAAATTCTCTCTCTCTCTCTCTCTCTCTTTCTTTCTCTTTCTCTCTTAAAAAAAAAAAAAGAGCCTATACTCTGTTGGGGTGGGGCAGTAAACAAATAAAAGTATAACATAATTTTGGATGGACATAAGTACCACAAAGAAAAATAAACCAGAGTAAGGCTAGAAGATGGCTGAGAGCCGTCAGGGCTTGTTTGGAATTGGTGGTCACAAATGACCTTTGTAAGGAAATGACGGAAGAGAAGTGAAAAAACTGAAGGAGCAAGCCATCCTCCCAGGCAGGGCAAGGAGCAGGTACAAAGGCTCCACTGTCAAGCTTTTGTGAACAGCAAGAAAACTCTGAGGCTGAAGCAGAGTGTATAAGCTGAGGAGATAAGGTGGAGGAAAAGACAGGACTTGGTTGTACTGCTGAAGTCTAATGACCCATTATATAATATAGCTCTGTGTAAGAGAGACGCGTGTCACACTAATGGAGGTACAAGGAGCTACTCTAAAAGACACAGGTGAAGCTGGGCTTGTGGTGAGCACCTGCAGTCCCAGCTACCAAGAAGGCAGGGGCCCGAGGATCATTTGAGACCAGGATTCTGAGGCCAACCTGGGCAACAACCTTGGCAACACCTCAAAACATAAAACAAAAGACCCAAGGGGAACAATAAGTTTAGTTAGGAGACCCGTTTCAACACACAGACCTTAATCCGGTATTCCTTAAATGTTTTCACTCTTTAGATTTTCATGAGGGGGTAGAAAGAGCGGAGTTACTTCTTAAATTGCATTCTATCCAAGGAAATAAATATAGAAACATTTATACACTCCATAACCCATATTCCTGTGGGTGACTTTATTAGTCTGAATAATTGAAAACTATTGTTTCAAATAATCTCAGTCAAGCAGCCTTAAAAGTCATGCACAAAACAAGATGACCATCCTCCTGCCTTTTATTATAACTACATGAAAGTCATGTAGAAGTGAATAGTTCTTTTGTCCTTAAACAGGCTATTTGAAAAACAGAAGCATACTGTCTTTTATTGTCAATTCATGGTTCACAAAGCCTGTGAGGTTGGCTTTTGTCCTTCAAAAGCTTTTAATGGACAGGTACATTTAAGCCTTATTTTACAGACTGTGAGAAATGGAATGCACTGGGAGCGGTCCACATCTCCCTTTTATGAAAGGAGAGAGATATCAGCAATGCAGGGTGACCTCACCTATAAGGAATGCATCAGTGACATGGAACAAAGGTGGCTTCCTTCTTAAGGAAACACAATCTGTTTCAGAAAACTGCTTCATTACTTTTGAATGATTTAGGGCTGCACAGCCTACCAGAAACCATCCCATTCTTTAACCTCTATTTATTTTATTAACAAAAACTGTTTTGTGGTATCATTCTTTGTCCAAACGTTAAAGAAAAAAAAAAAAGGCCTTGTGCAATCATTAATCAAAACAATGTATTGTTCAGATCACCTTTGATCATATGTGTTTGTGCCAAATAAGTGTATTTATCAGTTAGAGACTGTAAAGGGCAGATTGGATGCCTACAAGGGTAAGGCCCTGGTATGCTGTCCACATGAGATGTGATAGGGAAAAGCAATTAAATCCACATTGCAGGCCACAGTGCAGAGGGATTCCATTTTCACATTTTAGAACATGTTACGTTTTCCAGTTTATGAAATTTATCACCACTTCCTTTTTCAAACAGTGATATCAATGCAAAACAAGTTCTTTGAGAACAAGTGAATTCATTCATGACTAATGTAGATGCCATGAAACCAATAGAACACAGAGTTGCTAAAATATTACTTCATTCTTTCAAGATTACAAACATTTAGTTACATTTTTCTCCCCAAGATACTGTGTTAAGAACTTTCTGGGGGCTGGGATTGTGGCTCAGCGGTAGAGTGCTCGCCTAGCACAGGCGGGACCCGGGTTTGGTCCTCAGCACCACATAAAAAATAAAGGCATAGTGTTGTGTCCATCTACATCTAAAAAATAAATATTAAAAAAAATGTTTAAAAAAAGAATTCACTTTTCTACAGTGATACACACCTATAATCCCAACCACTCAGGAGCCTGAGGCCAGAGGATCACCAGTTCAAGGACAAGTTCAGAAAATTAGCAAAGCCCTAAACAACTTAGTGAGACCCTGTCTCAAAAGAAAAAATAAAAGGAGCTGGGAATGTAGCTCAGTGGTAAAGTGCCCCTGGGTTCAATCCCAAATACCAAAAAGAAATGACTCTCTGGACTCAGATATACAGAGTTCTATAAAATCAGCTTTTAAATGTTTTTATGATCATTAAAGTGATTCTGCTATCAAACTATACAATAGCTACATCTTCAACCAAAAGCTACTGATAGATAGTTGCAGTCTAATTACTCCCAAATGAGCAGATTGTATTATCTGGTACATGGTTGCTAATAATTAGCCAACTCAGTACAACTGTCAAGTAACACTTAAATGACTAGGAAAATTGATTTTAAGTACCTAATTACAAATCAATTTTTGCCTCAATTTATCTTTGACCGACCTATTCTGTTCTTTGGCTTACTATCCCAGTATGCCTGGTAATACTGCCAAGGAATGGTGACCTTTCAGTCCAAGCACAGAAAATAAATGTGTTGAGGGACTGATGCATTTATGAGCAAAACATGAACTCTTTTTCCATATACTCTAAATTTCAATATATATCACTGAACATAGGCAAGTTAATTCTAAACTGGCAACCACCCACAGTTATAGACAGTTACAGATGGGTTGATTATATCATGATAGAATTCCCACTCCTTCCACACAAAGCTCTTCATTTGCAGCGTACCTAGAAACCACAGCACAACATGTTTCTTAAATTCTCCTAGAAATTTGCCATTCTCTTTAATCTATAATGCAAATGATACGTAGATCTAGTGTTCCTGATTTGTAGGTATCAGATAGCTTATTCTCCCAGGAGAAGTAATAACTCAAGGTATTTCTATGCATATAGTTAAACAGTTGATACATTAACAATCATAGAGAATCAGCCTTGCAGGTATCTGCACCAGAGAGCCATGGGCCCCTGTCATGTTTCATATCACAGCTGGCTGGCTTATGATGTGAGAATTGGAAAGGATCCCTAGGGACTAATTTATTCTTCTAACTGCCCTTTTCTTCCCTCTTTCCGCTTCATTCTCAAGAATTTTAATTTAATTTTGAATGTGCATGTTGCTTCTCGTGGGATTTAAAATGAGGAGGTGCTATTGCTAACCACAGCATTACTTGTGCTTCTGACCATCCACAGGATTACTGAGCACAGGAATTAGTGTATAGATTATCTGCATCAAAACAGAGGCCTTTATTAAATTTAACATTCTCATTCCAAAAATAGATTTGCAAGCAAAGAAATCACAAGGTGTTTGGTAAAAATCAACATGACTGTTGGACAGTTAATTCCCTTTAGTCTATTTCATCTTCCTCAATGTCAGGATGATGTGCCTGGGAACAGGAGATAACAGATCACATATTTTAACTTTTATAAGGCTTTTGAATCAACTCAACAGAACATTTTTTTCTAATAAACTAGGAAAACATGATTTCTAGACCACCAAGGTGGGTGCAACACAAATGTTTCAAGAGCCATTCTCAGGAGAATTGTTATTCAGGATCCAATTATAGTCAAGTTTCATGAGGGTTTATGAAGTCTTTGGGTAATACTTTCATTGCTGACTTAAATAACAGAAAAATGTTTGGGATTAAGCTCACTAAAAATGTACGTGTGGTTAGGCACTCTCACTTATGAAGATATGAATGTGTCCTAATGAATCATGATATTCTGGAAGATGAGCAATCATTCACCAATTCCGTCAAGGAACAGTTAATGAAGCCAGGTATGATGGTACATGCCTATAATCCCAGCAGCTCAGGAGGCAGAGGCAGAAAGATCACAAGTTCAAAGCCAGCCTCAGCAATTTGGTGAGACCCTGTCCCAAAATACAAAATTAAAAAGGGCTGGGGATATGGTTCAGTGGTTAAGTGCCCTATGAGTTAAATCCCTGGTATATACATACATACATACATACATACATAGCAGATACCTAACCCAATACTTAATACTTTTACCACAGTAAAGAACAGAAAGAGCTGGGTGGTATAGCTCAGTGGTAGAGCACATGCTTAGCATGGGTGAAACTCTGGGTTCAATCCCCAGCACAAACGTATGTGCAAACACACACGCGTGACAAAAAGAAGGTATAAAAAGATTTGCTCCTATTCTTAAATTCCTTATATTTTGGTACGGAAGGCAAAACTAAAACACAATTAGAAAACAATTAAATACCACATGTGGGCAGAGAACACTCAAAATCAATGTAATAGACAAGCTGTGGGGCTGGGGTTGTGGCTCAGTGGTAGAGCGCTTGCCCAGCATGTGTGAGGCCCTGGGTTGGATCCTCAGCACCACATAAAAAAAAAATAATAATAAAAATAAAGGCATTGTCACATCGATGTTCATAGCAGCACAATTCACAATAGCTAGACTGTGGAACCAACCCAGATGCCCTTCAATAGATGAATGGATAAAAAAAATGTGGCATCTATACACAATGGAGTACTATGCAGCAATAAAAAATGACAAAATCATAGAATTTGCAGGGAAATGGATGGCACTAGAGCAGATTATGCTTAGTGAAGCTAGCCAATCCCTAAAAAACAAATACCAAATGTCTTCTTTGATATAATGAGAGCAACTATGAACAGAGCAGGGAGGAAGAGTAGGAAGAAAAGATTAACATTAAACAGAGACATGAGATGGGAGGGAAAGGGAGAGAAAAGGGAAATTGCATGGAAATGAAGGGAGACCCTCATTGCTATACAAAATTACATATAAGAGGTTGTGAGGGGAACGGGATAATAAACAAGGAGAGAAATGAATTACAGTAGATGGGGTAGAGAGAGAAGATGGGAGGGGAGGGGAGGGGGGATAGTAGGGGATAGGAAAGGTAGCAGAATACAACAATTACTAATAGGGCATTATGTAAAATTGTGGATGTGTAACCGACGTGATTCTGCAATCTGCATTTGGGGTAAAATTGGGGGTTCATAACCCACTTCAATCTAATGTATGAAATATGATATGTCAAGAGCTTTGTAATGTTGTGAACAACCAATAAAAAAGAAAAAAAAATAAATAAAATAAAGGCATTGTGTCCATCTATAACTACTATATATATATATATATATATATATATACACATATTTAAATCTAAATATGTATATTTATATTTTAAAAAAATAGACAAGCTATATATGTGTTTAAGATCAAACATCCATATCATTACAAACATTTATTAAAGAAATAACATTTGGATTGACATTTTCTGATTTCCTGTTAATAGTTGCAAATTACTGCCACTGCCTTAAGGATTACAGAAACAGCAGGAGGCAGTTTAATTGGGAAGGTGGTAAAAACTATAAGCGCTCAAGTAAAAGATGGAAGAAAATTAAAGAGAAAATCCGAAGTTGAACTAAAGTATGAATCAGCAGTGTAGTGGGTTACTTTTAAAGGAAGGCAAAACCAGAGGTAAAAACAAGCAGCATGCTCAGGAGGGTCACGTGATGGCCCTTGCACAACACGAAGCCCTATTCAGAACTTGATTACCACGCTAAGAGCTCTTCAGGACCTGAACCCCAGCAAGATGAGCAAGAGCTGGAGAGCGTCCAAAGGAGAGTGACTGAAATGATTAAAATGTTCGGAAATGAGTCCTGAGAGGACAGGGAAAGCAAACACAGTTATTTAGCTCAGATAAAAGATGGCTAGGGAGGAGGTCGGGGCTGCACAATAGCCTGCAAGGTCAGGAAGAAGAGCGGACCAGGGAGCACTTCTCTTTCCATTAACATGGGATGAGACGTGGAAGGAGATTAAATTGCCAGGACAGGGATTTATATTTGATACAAAATGAAAACTTCCTGGCTAAAAAGACCAAAAGGCATTAAATAAGTTGCCAAAAGCTTTGAAATATCCTTAAGAACGCTTTTTTAAAATACAGTAAATGACGGTTTTCATAAAATGTTCACCCAGTGTCCTTTCTTACCCTATAAAATCAGTACGTGATTTAACATAAATTAGAAGCTCATTTAAAAAAAATAAATAAAACCATTGAAAGCTGAAGCATAGCAAGGTTCCTTCCTGACCATTGCTGCATTTCTGAAATTCATCAAAGAGTTGTCAGTTAAATAAATGCATCTGTTTATACACACGACTAAAATCAGAAATGGTTTTAGTCAATTAAAAAACACAACCAGTTGTTTTAGATCAAAGAGACATAAAAAGAGTCACAACATGAACAAACTGACCAATAACATTTACACAACATAAGCTTAATACTATAAAAGTAGCAGGAAAGATGGGGAAGGGTGGAAAAGGTAAACAAATGACTAAAACACAACATACACAGAGGGATACATCCTTTCTCTCCCTCCCTCATCTGTATACATGTGTATGTATATGCATATACATATGCACTCATATGAGTGGCATTCAAACACCATATGAGGGCATGAGAATCCTTCCTAACATTAATTTTTAAAAATTAGAGCTGCACTGCAACACACACCTAATTTCCCTTACAGAAAGTCTTAGGTACTGCTGTAGATTGGATCCTTCACGTTCTCCAAAGGCCATGTGTTGAAGGCTTGGCCTCCAGATTGGGGAGCCTACTGGAAGTCAGGTCCCTGAGGCCACATCCTTGCCTCCCCTTCTCCCCTCCTCTCCTCTCCTTTCTCCTCCCCTCTTCTCTTTTCTCTCTCTCTCACCATGACATGAACAGACTCCTCAACCACACCATGTGATGGCAAGAGCATGAGGTACTGTGCCACAACAGAGCCAAAGCAACAAGGCCAAGCAACTATGGACTGAAACCTCTGAAACCATGAAATAAACTTTTCCTCTTTTAAACTAGTTATCTCAGACATTTTGTCACAGTAAGGGGGAGATGACTAACATAGAGAACTAAGTCTTTTCAATACTAAAGAAAGAACTAAGTCAAAAAAAATATGTATATTAAACTCTTTGAACTGTTATTTTCCTACATAGGGAGGGAGGAAGAGAGGATAAAAACAGTCACAGATGGTACATGATGAATTCCACTGGCCAGATATCACGAATAAGAGAGGAAGATGAGGTACTAGAGATAATATTGCTTACCATTGTCTGTTACAGATTAAGTGCACAAAAGCTGATTTAACCAGTATCACACTATAATCAGTGGTAGAACCAACACTAAACTACATATCTAATATAATTTGTAGTTTCCAACTTATAAACTGCCTGGTTACCAAATGCTTAAGTTGGCTATTTAAATAGTATGAAATGTCCTACAGCATTAACACTGTAGGTGTTGGTTAATTAAATTACCAGGACCCACCCACCCCCAACACACACATGCCATTTATTAAACATAGCTGCGATGTGATACTAAAAGTCATAATTTCTAGTGAAAACTGAAAGTATCAATGTTCATTAAGCAACTACTAGGTACTGAACACTGAGGGTTCCTTATGGACTTGGAAAACAATCACCATCATTTTATAAGTGAAGAAATTAAGGAAGGAAGTACCTTGCCCAAAGCCACATATAAAACAAGAAATAGAGAAACTCTTCCTGATGCTAAGCCCCCACCTTTTCTCTGTATCACATTTTCTGTGCAGTAGGAACCACCAAGTAGACAAAAAGAAGTATTCAGGAAGAAGTCGAATGCTCTGCATTTCCCCTGAAATTTTTTTTGAAAAGACTTTGTATTCTTTGGCATCTTCCCTATGCTTGATGAAACCTTTCTCTGTATTCTGGGCTTACCCATGCTATCCTTAGTGAGGGTGACCATATGGCCCCGTCTGCCTGACAGTCCTGGCTTACTTCTGTTGACTCTGCAAGATTTCCAACAGCATCCCTGTCCACCATGCCCCAGTGTGGAGGAGAAATTTCAGGGTTACTCCCACTAGAATTGCCTCCTCCAGAATTACTGGCCCCAGAGAAACTTAGTTGCCTGCTGCTAGGGTCGAATGTGTCCCCCAGTCTCAGATGTTGGGAGATTAGGCTCCAGTGCAACAGCTTAATAGGACAGGATCTGACTGCGGGGATTTCAGAGGGTGACAATTTTACACAAGGATAATATTCATGCAGAACGGAGGTAGATCACGGTGGGCAGATGAAGCAAACCAACCCTACTTGTGCCTGCACTTAAATCAGGCCTCTAAACTGTCCTCACTCCTCTGCCTGGCTCACTTCCAAACTCCACAGAGCTGGGCACAGTGGCACACGCCTGTCATTTCAACAGCTCGGGAGGCTGAGGCAGGAGGATGGAGATTTCAAAGCCAGTCTCAGCCATTTAGTGAGGCGCTAAGCAACTCAGCAAAACCCTTTCGCTAAATAAAATATATATTTAAAAAATAAAAAAAGCACAGAATTTCTCCCAATTCATCTGAAGGCTTCATGGCAAGCATGGTGTGGGCTTAAGGGCCAGCAGAGGCAGACGACTGCTGCCCAAGGGTGACTGGCGAGACTCAGGTCTCATCCTACCAAGATGATATCGAGATACCAAACTCAGTTTATTCTAAGTGTCTGTATCAAAGTTGGCTTTTGCTAGGGTAACTATGCATAAAATTTCTGGGCTGCAAAGAACTCTGACATCAGGTAAGCCTCATTTGATAAAGAAACCAACTCAGGCCTACCGAAGAGAAAGCACTGGCCTACAGCACAAAGCCAGGTCTGGAAACTAGGTCTCCTCACTCTTTCCACCGTCTAGGAGATCTTCAATTCTGCACACGATACATTCTCATGCCTCACACATTAAGACCCAATGTTTTTCTGATGACAGATTTGGACTTTCTTCAAATAGGTGATATATAAACATTTCAAGCTGTCACACGACGGTGCCTTTCAACCGACACTTCAGTTCCAGCAACATCACAGCCTTGGTGCAACAGTGTTAAACAGCCTCAATATCTTCTAATATTCTGCACTTCATAAAAATGAGAAAAGGAAAAAAAAAGTGTCACGACTAGTACAATCAAGACATGAATGAAAATAATTAGGCCTCTCAAAAATGGCAAAAATATTTAGCCTCATAGATGTAAGCTCTTCAATTGTGTTCAACTGTGGGAAGAGATGGCGATCAAAAGCTGTGCTTAAAACCTAAGTTTTATGGGGCTGGGGCTGGGGCTGGGGCTGGGGCTCAGCAGTAGAGTACTTGCCTCCCACGTGTGAGACACTGGGTTCGATCCTATGCACCACATAAAAATAAATCAATAAAATAAATATATTATTTATTACTTAAAAATTCTTTTAAAAAAACACGTTTTATAATGGAGCAAAAAAAAATGAAAGATTTGCTAACTAAATGTTATCTTGAGTAGTCTGAGCAGATAATGAAAATTTAACGTTTGAAATTTAATTTTATTACATTTATTAATGTTTAATCTAGGTGTTCAATTGGTTTTTGTTTTGGTTTTGGTGTTTTTGCCTGTTTGTTGTGTGTTTTTTGCAGTGATGGCATTCAAACCCAAGGCCTCACATATGCTGAGCTAATATGTGTTCACTGTTTGTTCCTTACAGATTTAAACACCAGGCAGATATATACTTTTAAAATGGAGGAGTATCTTTAGCAGTACAGGAAATAAAATCCCCTTGTTACATACGTAACATTCAACTTTAAAACACTAGGGCTCACACCAACTTCCAGGGATCTTACACAAATGCCAGGGCTGTCTGGATCCTACATTGGTATTCTTACTCTATTGCTATGGTATTACTTTGGGGGAACCTTACCTAAATCATAACTGCACACGGAATATCCTACGGCAAACCCCATTTTCATTTCTGTGTAATTCTTCATTGCTTAGGACCACTCACTACATTTTAAAATAATGAAAACTCACTTCTGTTCATCATTTCAAAACAATTTTTCCTTAACCCCCCCACAAAAAAAAAAAAAAAACGTTAAAGAATTTACTTCCTGAGGCTAACAGAAAAACGCTCAAACTTGACAGCCATGTCTTTCTGCACTATATTTAATGTAACTTAAAAATTCATTTGCACATCCTCCTACTGCTCACTTTTTCCATGTTTCACAACACAAATAATCTACTACTTCACTGCTACTGTCAGCCATCTGAAATGGCACCTCCATTCCCTTCCCAGCTACCCTGAAAGAGCCCACTCACACATCTATCTTTAAAATGGCTGTGTTTACAGCTACCCATATGTCGCCATTCATGAAACAACTGCTACCAACCACCCTCTTGACTAGGCATTGGCAAGCACATAGGCTGGAAAGGGACCCACGTGAAGGGTAGCCAGGGCTCAGCATATTTTTTTAAGGTTGCTACTCTCAGAAGTCCCTGAAACAAAAAAAAAAAAAAAAAAAAAAAAAAAAATCAAGTGGGGGTGTGGGGAGGAGATACACATATCCCTCCTGCTAAATCTGGGGGAAGGAGAGGGCTTCTAAGTTCCCAAGTAAGGGAGTCTTAGCGGCAAACCTATCTCCGATCACTCAATTCCTACCCTAAGTACCCCTCACTACACTCTGCTTCCATGCAAACGAGGCTTGCCTGCTATCTATGTTCCCCCCTCCGTCGCCATGTGTAGTATTTCTACCTTGAGGACACCTCACTAGGTGGACTAGATTGCCACACTCATGGATCCTTGTGAACAACCCTGCTACAGAGTGAACTGCAAAATTATTTGTGTTCTGGCCTCAAGATCAAAAGATCTTCACATATTGTCTTGGGTTTTCAAAACCGGAGAGGGGAAGGATTAATAAATGGAGCGAGCGTCTGTGCGGCAAAGCAGGCATTCTCCCTGAGAGAGCTGAGAGAGTTAAAGGATGGAGTTGTGCCAAGGGGAGCCAGGGGACCTTGGGAGGCTGAGGAAGAGATAATGGACAACAGAAGAAGAGAGGCAGGCATTGAGGACTGCCCCCACTCCATGCACCTATTGGACCTCTGCTTTGATTCCTCCCCTCCACTGAGACAATTAACTAATTAGGGGGCAAAAAGAGCAATTTGGGAAAGCAACTGAGGGAAGGAAAAGGACCCTTCTCCTCCACGCTCCCCTTTCAACCACTTGGCATACAGACCACAGCTGCAAGGAAGCAGACGGCTGGGAGACAGGAACTGTGAAGTTCAGCACCTGATGAACTTGATGATGCACCTGATGATGCAGAAGCCGGGTGAGGAGCTGTAGCTAAAGACAGGGTCAAGGTGGACACTTGTCCCCTAATTTTCCCTTTCCCTGCCCAGCTGGCAACAACTGAATAATCTTTTCTCTTCTTTCTCTCCTTCAGTCACCCAAAGGAAAAAAAAATTTTTTTTTAAAGAGGGCTGGAGCAACCGTGATACACAGTGACGTGCAATTGTTTCAGTCAAGGTCGGACAGCATATACAACTAGAGTCCCCTAAGATGATAATGGAGCTGAAAACTTCCCATCATGTAGTGACATCGAAACTGTCATAATGTCACACTGCAAACATCACTCACATGTAGTTGGTAATGGTGTAAACAAACCTACCACACTGCCAGTCATATAAAAGAAGAACACAAGCCAGGTGCGGTGGTGCACACCTGTAATCCCGGCACCTCTGGAGTCTGAGGTAGGAGGATTACAAGATCAAACCCAGCCTCAGCAACTTAGCAAGACCCTGAGCAACTTAGTGAGACCATGTCTCTAAATAAAATATAAAAAGGGCTGGGGAATGTGGCTTCGTGGTTAAGGATCCCTGGAATCAATCCCCAGTACCCAAAAAAAAAAAAAAAGAACTAAGCTCACATTCCCATTCTGGGTAGCTCTACATCAAAACACTATATCCAATTTATTATCATTTCTTATCAATTACTCATGTTCTCACCACCCAAAAATTATACTCCTTTGTGAGGAAGACAATAACTACTTTTTTAAAAATTTTTTTTAGTTGTTGAGGAACGTTTATTTTATTTATTTATTTATTCATATGTGGTGCTGAGAATCAAACCCAGTGCCTCACACATGCTAGGAAAAAGCTCTACCACTGGGCCACAACCTCACCCCAATAACTACTTTTATAATAATTATTATTATACATCAATTTACATAGTCTTTACAATCTTCCAAGTATGTGTACATCAATTCTCTCATTATCCATAAGAATCTATTAATAGGCTAAGTGTTATCCCTATTTTAAAGATTGTGAGGAGGGGCTGGGGATGTGGCTCAAGCGGTAGCGCGCTCGCCTGGCATGCGTGCGGCCCGGGTTCGATCCTCAGCACCACATACCAACAAAGATGTTGTGTCCGCCAAGAACTAAAAAAAAAATAAATAAATATTTTAAAAAATTCTCTCTCTCTCTCTCTCTCCTCTCTCACTCTCTCTTTAAAAAAGAAAAAAAAAAGATTGTGAGGAAACAGCACCAAAAAAAGGTTAAAATATTGAGAGAATGTGTAGCTTAGGGTCCCTAGAAGTGAGGAGTGGTTCACTCATTCACTTAGCAAGCCTCTTGTGAGTGTATACTACGTGTCAGACACTACAAAGGGTTCTGAAAAGTCAAAGATGAACCTAACTCGGCCCACCAGCCCCCACTTGTATACCTCCAAGCTCTCTGCAATGGAGCTGGCAAGTCACCAACTAAGCCTCGTATGAAGTTCTATTTATATAAAAGAAAACCAAAATACTATATGCGTACACATATAACTATATATGAAAAGATATAGAAGTTATATACATTCTTAATAACATATACATCTATAATGTTGAATATTGTTTACAACCAAAATACTTTTATGTATTCCTTTTGAAATTTACATTCTTTCCCTTTTTTAAATACTACTCTCCTCCAAGAGGGAGTTGGGAGATATATATGACTATGGTTACACAAAAAGGGTTATATCAAAAAAAAAGTTATAAAACATTTCTCTTTTTAAATTACCATGGAGTGTGAACCTCAGTCTCCCTTTCCCATTCCTGTCTTCTACCCCACTCAAGATGACAAAGCCTGGGGCTGGAGCAGGAGCATGGACCTGGATTCAACCCAGTATCACAAAAAGGGGCAGTAGGGGGCAAAAGGAAAAAAGATAGATAGATAGATAGATAGATAGATAGATAGATAGATAGATAGATAGATAGATCAAAGCCTGACACCAGAGATGTCACCACTAAGTCTGACTTAAGAATACTATAAAGCTCAGGGGTAAAACAGACATGAGCCCTGGAATAGGGGTCCAGGATGAAAGGAATAAAGTACAAGGTCAAGAATATCTGCAACAAATGTTATTTGTCCAAAAAGACTCAACTTTCCTATTTCAATTCATTCATTCTGAAACAACAAAACAGCTCCCTCAACCAAACTACCACATTAAATGTCATACGTAGGTCCAATATGAGTTAATATAGACCCTCATCCCCATCTATGCAGACATCCTTTCTTTGACAGTGTTGGTACTAATCCTTCCACAGTTGAGGGAGGCTTGTTCTGTCCATTCTACTCTACTCTGAACTGTACATTTCATCCCGGGAGCACTCAGCACAAACTTCATTATGTGGACTCATTCTCTACCTTATTCCACCAGTTGGAGCTACACAATATGCTGCCTTATTTGCATTTCTTGTGCATTCTGCCTCCCCAGAATGCAAACTTTCTGAACAAAAACACACACTGATGCCACCTGTCCTGGCATTGTATAGATCATGGCATAGAACTGAGCCTGAGAGATCTTCACCAGTAACAGTACGTCCCGCAAAGCACTTCATCAGACTCCAATTAGGGATGAATCCAGTTGGTTCAAGACGGGAGATTAGCAAGAGTTCTCTACTCTTTTGTCCCTTTCCTCCAAAACTTTGTCATATAAGCCTCATTTTCTTCCAGCATTCCTTTCTACTTTATGAAATTGTTAACAGGCAATTGGGCAGTGGCGGTGGGTAGGAGGGTCTGAATTGCTTCCCAAGGGTATTCCACCTCAGAAGAAAAGACACAGATGGGTTAGGCCACCACAGGTCTCTGTGGGAAACAAGGACTGAAGGGACTGGCAGTGGATCAAGAGGCCACTCAAGGGGGTGATCTTTAGAAGCATGCACAGTCAGCCGTGGCTGCCGTCACAAAGAACCACAGACTGTGTGGCTTCAACAACACAGAAATCTGTTTTCTCACAATTCTAGAGCCTGGAAGTCTGAAATCAAGATGTTGGCAGGGCTCTTCTGATGTCTCTCTCCTCGGCTTACAAATGGCCATCTTCTCCACCTGTCTTCCCATGGTCTCCCCTCTCTTGTCTGATCTTCTATTCATATAAGGACTAGTCATCTTGGATTAGGGTCCATGCATATGACCTCATTTTACCTTAACCACCTTTTTAAAGACCACATCTCCAACAGAGCCATATTCTGAGGTATCAAGGATAAGTATTTCAATAAGAAGGATTTTGAAGGACACATTTCAGCCCATAAGAGCAAGAAATTGGAAAAAGGAAAGGAGGTGAGATTGTGGCTATGAAGAAATGAAAGCATACATGGTGCTTGCAGGGAAAAGGGAATTTCACCCATGTTCCTTCATATTTAGATTTCTCTACCCTTCCTCTGTCCCAATCCTTTGACTCCAAGCTCCAATCCCAGGTCAGTTCTAAATCTCTGCTCATCATCCCAATCCCTATGATCCACCTTTCCAATCCCAAGTGAAGAGTCCTGACTTCTCTGGCACCCATTTAGCCCTTAACCACCCCTTGTGGTGGTTCTTAATGCCTTGTAGGTTAACAGACTTGAGGCTTGGCTTTAACTATTCCTGCAGCTTGCAGCTTGCTCAGTTCACGGCTCACCTTCTGTCAGTTCTTCCTAGGAGTCAAGCCCCTCCTGCTATAGGTCAAGGTCTTTGAATGCTCTTCCCTTCTCCAGTCCAGCCCCACTCACAAAATTAACATCATTTCACTGTTAAGATCTTACTTAACACCTCTTCCTCACAGAAAATTTTGAGACCCCCACACATACACTTTTCTGGGGGAAGGGTAGGGGTCACTAGGCATTAAATCCAGGGGTGCTTAACCACTGAGTTACATCCCCAGCCCTTTTATATATTGTTTAATTAGAGATAGGGTCTTGCTAAGTTGCTGGAGCTGGCTTTGAACTGGTGATCCTCCTGCCTCAGCCTCCCAAGCTGCTGGGATTACAGGCATGCACAACCACCAAGGGCTACACATTTATTTTCACATGAAACACAGATCCTTCTCCTATGGGCTCCTCTTCCTCTCTGTCATAGGACTTAACAACTTTAGTTACATATCTGAATTGCTATGTTATTAATTCTCTCCTGAGAGACTGACCACGCACTCAAAAGTTCATGTGCAGGGCTGGGGTTGTGGGTCAGTGGTAGAGTGCTCGCTTAGCATGTGTGGGGCACTGGGTTTGATCCTCAGCACCACAAACATACATACACACATACATACATAAAAATTCATGTGAAATAGGCTGGGGATATATGTAGCTCAGCTGTAGAACACCTGCCTAACATGAGTAAAACCCTGGGTTTGATCCCGAGCATTGCAAAAAAGAAAAGAAAGTTCATCAGCAGAATCTACCTCTGGTCTGTCCATCATTACCTATCCAGCTGGTGTAGAATTTGGCACCTAATAAGCGCTTAATAAATACTTGTTAAATAAAATAAAGAACCAAGTGAAAAGTAAATTAGTGTGAATCAGTGGTCATGTGATCTATTTTTGTTGAATAAATTCACATTGAGGTGGAGACAGTATAAAATCATTAGGTAATGATATCTTGGTGGACGAACACATGTACAGATATTAGTAGATCTCAAGCCAATGGAATTACACATTGAAAGCAGAAATTTATTCTATTAGGTCACAATTCTATAGGAACTACTTAAATATGTTCTTCATCATTCACACATACACACACAATATATAGAGAGAGGATTAGATAGACAACAATGTTCTACAGGCACCTGGTTTAGTGCATTAAAACAGTATGTATCTGCCATCTCCTTCTCCCTATGGCTCATTCTGCTGCTTGACTCTAGCCAACAACCAACCAATAAGAACTCTTTATTCCAGGTAAAGAACTGTCAGATCCCATGGTGATTCCAATCTAACACTTACTCTTTCTTCTCTTCTTCATATTAGACAGGAAACACTAAAATTCTGGGAACAAGATGTGTGTCACACATTGGAAATGTTCAGATCTGCTGATAACATTCAATCTACCCTGGCTAAATGCATGAGGAAGCCACATGGTCACAATCTAATGTAACACAGAACATAACTAGTAAACTCAAGCAACATTCCACATGTTATCACTTTCAGCTTTGCACAACATGTGGAAACAGGCTCACGGCACCATTTGGTTGTGTCAGAACATCTGAGGGAGGAGGATGCACGTTTGGGATTTATTACCCTGGCTCACCTCAGGGAAGTGTCCCAAAGAGTGTATTACACTGCCACGTGGCTGTATGTTACAGAATTCTTTCTTTTAAAAGGAGTATGTTCTAGAGATATTATTTACTTTCAGGTGCTTGGAGCATATGGGTAGCCTTGGTTATTCTGAATACTTGCAAGCAAAAGATACCAGTAAATGCTGAAGAGTAACTAGAGGGGGAAAAAAAAAAGTTGTTCTTTTGATAAGTACTCTATCATTTGCTTCAACCCAACCACCAGTAGTAGTAGTAACAGACACATCTGTTGGAGTCACCTCAACTGTTTCACATGAATTATAAGGCTCAGGTTCAGTTCAGCTTTTTGGCAAGTAATTTGTCTCATGCCAAAGAAAAAAATGAAAGCAAATTAGGAAAATCACATATGCCAGAAAAATAACAACAACATGATCAAAATCTCCAAACAACTTACCTAAGAAAAGTGAAGTTCAATCTTAGGAATACAGCAGTTCAGCTCTTTCACTTAAATAGCATTAAATGGTCAATTTTTATGTTAGAAAGAAAACTTAAAATTTAATGGACATTAAGTGGAATGCTTCAGCCTCTCCTTTTTAGCAGTGAAATTCCCTTTTATCAGTGATCAAACACTCAACACATTCTGCACAACAGGTATGGTGTGTCAACAACCAAGACACTCCTCCTCACAGCCAGAAGCCATGTTTTCTCTGTCTAATTAAGAGGGAAACAAAACCTCTACTAAGATGCAAATCTACCCCTTCATTAAGGTAAGCAACCAGGGTCCAGAGTCTTAGAAATTATCACTTGATCACTAGTTCTGAGGTGAAAACATTCATGAATCCATATACACTAATCAAGGTAGTCAAAAAATAAAGGTAAAAAGGAAAGCTGTAAGCAGGTCAATTTCACAACATGTGGGCTCCAGATAAGGAAAGCTTCCCTAACCCAGAGTTTTCTCTATCTGTGTGTGTATTGTTGTTGTTGTTGTTGTTGTTGTTTTGTTGTTGTGTTGTTTTGTTTTTGATTTTTAAACTGGTGACTGAATCCAGGGTCTCCTTCATTCAAGAGAAGCACTTTACCATTAAGCTATATCCTCAGTCCTTTTTTTCTTATTTTTTGTTTTGAGACAAGGTTTCACCAACTTGCCTGGACTGGCTTCTAACAATCCTCCTGCCTCAGCCTCCCCAGTTCCTGGAATTATGGGCATGCCTGGCCATATCACCTCGTCTGGTTCTTTAAAAAAGGAAATTAAATATGAATCAAAAGAAACCTGATAGTCAAATGAGGAAACTGTACTCTAACGAACCAAACAATGGTTTACATACTTCACATCCAGTGATGTAAATACGTTATATCATTTGTTAAAGATGAGCCTGAGGGGCTGGGGATGTGGCTCAAGCGGTAGCACGCTTCTTGCCTGGCATGCGTGCGGCCCGGGTTCGATCCTCAGCACCACATACAAAGATGTTGTGTCCGCCGAGAACTAAAAATAAATATTAAAATTCATTCTCATTCTCTCTCTCTCTCTCTCTCTCTCTCAAAAAAAAAAAAAAAAAAGAAAAAGTGGTAGAGCACAGATTTAAAAAAAAAAAAAAAAAAAGATGAGCCTGAGAAGGCGGTAAGGGGACAACCACTCAGTTGCAGTTGTCTGATATCCACATCCATAAATTCATACTATAATGCTATCCTAACAGGAAGTTCTATATTAAATGAAAAAAGTCAATTTTGAATTTTGACTATCAGCATTTCAAAAAAAATTCTCATCCAGCTTAATTACTTTCTAAAAGTAGATTTTTACGAGTTTGGCCAATTACCAAAATTGCTTCTTCCAACAAAAATGGAACCATTTTCATTATCTGATGTCCATGACCATTTTTCATTTTTGCAAAAACTGACAAAAGCCCATCTTATCAGGAAGCTAGCGTATGCAACACAATTTATATTTATGTGGAACACTCCACCTTCTAGAAATTTAAATTGTAACAACTGTGCAAATATTTAACTTCACCTAAAATTATTTCAGCCCAACCCCAAGAAAAATCATTTTGATGGAAATATTTCATTTCACTACCTGTAAAGCCCAATATAAAGCTAGATGGTTCAGCATAGTCCTAAGTGATATTCTGTTGCTATGGCAACGAAACTCTACTACCTGTGGCCATGATTTGTTAAGAATTCCTCCAACCAGTAAATTCTGTGCTGTGCATTCATAAAATCAGGAGAATGACTCTAAGCAACACAAAAAAATAAGGATTGATTTCCTACTTATGCTCTATCCACATGCATATTTACAACATAAATATGCATATGTACACACTCCCACAATTATGACTCCCAACTCCACAAAAAGGGGAAAACCATATCAAATTTCATTTTAAAATAGGGACAAAAAAAACTGCTATTTTAGATTTCATTGAATAAATGTCGTTTCCCAAAATATACCTTAAAAAACAATAGAGACTAGCTGGAAAAAAAATTTAAAAACAAGAAAATTATATTATTTACATCCTACCTCATTCCAAGATGGAAAAAGAAAAAAAGGTATAGAGGTATAATGTCCAATCTGTTCCAGTAAGTGTAGCTTCTTAAGCAGTGAGCTGATTTAGAAAACATAAAGCTAAAGAATACAGAAAAATATGGTCACCACAACATTTATTTACCAAATTGCCTCTGCAGGCTACTCACCCTCACTGGGGGGCTCCAGGCTTGCACCCGAGGCTGCTGTCCACACTGGGAGCTCTGCAGATCTTTTGCGCTACAATTAGCCACAGTGCTGCCCTGAGCCCTTAATGCGTTTGTGCAGTTGGTCCCACTGCCCCCACCAGGGCTAGGTTTCCAAGGCCTCTGCTTGATGCCATCCAGAAGTCTGACCAGCAGGATGTTACTGGGAAGCTCCTCAACACCAGAGCCAACAAGAGTCCTGCACTCGGGACATCTGAGTTCATTCCGGGAACCTACTATCCCCAGCAAACACCGTTTGCAAAACGTGTGCTGGCAAGGCAAGACTTTTGCAGAAGCATCCAGGCGTTCTAGACACACAGGACACTCCAAAAGATCCAACAAGGCAGATTCATCCATCTTGATCTACTTTACTGAGAAAAGGGTTTCAGAAATGTTCATAGTTGTATGCAGCTCTTAAAATGATTCATGTAACATCCATTTCAGACTTTGCTCTAGAGTCATGAGGAAAGGAGGAGGAAAGAGAAAATTAGTGTTATCTGGAGAAAAGTTCAGAGGAGCCAAGAACCAAAAAAGTATACAAAAGTGCTTCCTCTGCATGGCTTAGCTTTGCTTTGGAATGTGGTTCTAAACTCCAAAGTCAACAATCAAAAAACAAACAGGGTTTTTTTAAACAACTCAGAATTAATTGCTAATGCGATCTAGGAGTCTGCTGTGCAGAAATGACTATCAACTATTTTATAGGATTCCTGAAATAAAAGGGTATATGAAATGCAGTAAAGAACATTTTTTCAGCTCTGAAAGTTGCCTCAGTACTGTCTTCAACTCACAGGAGAAGCTGAACAGAAGCAATTGAGTTTCCTCTACCTGAAATTACTTTTAAACCTAACGAAGTTCCCGATTTTTAAGCCATTTCAGCGTTTAAGAAACCAAACCTCACGTGACCCTGGTGGCAAGGTTCCAATAATAAATACATATGTTGCTGCTCTGTCTTAAAAACAACTGTTTAATCTTGTCCAACCAAGACCTTAAGGCTGACAATTCTTAAGGATATAACTAAGATGTGCTTGAAAATATCTAAGACATCACAGCACCCTTGGTGGTGGTGGTTGACAAACTCCGATAACAGATTTCTGAACGGCCGGTCCTAATCCCATTCAGAAAATCTAGCAAAATTACCACCAAAAGAATTCGACAATGGAATGCTGAGCTGAAAACTGTGAGCATAATATGAAAATGGGGCCCATTCAGGAAGACGCATTTATAAACCAGTTACTGTTCCACGCAACACCTCCCCCCCCCCGCACCGCCACCACTAAAATAAATGTAAATGTGAATGCCTAGGAGCAAAGGGGTGAGAAGTGAAAAGACTGGGATGGCAGCACCGACAGCTGTTCTGGACCAAGTAGGGGTTGGGGAGCTCCAGGGCTGCGCCCCCTTACACGCGGCCGAGCACAGGTAGTCCCCGACCCCGCAGGAGGCGCGGCGCCGCCCGCCGCAGACACACCCCGGAGCCAGGTGTCGGCGGCGCAGGCAGAGGACGGTCCGGGGCTGGGGCTGGGGCTGGGGCTGGGGCTCGGCCGCGGCCGGATGGGACGGTCCGGGAACGGGGACCTCACCCCACCGCCTCACCTCCGTCTCCCATCAGGTCAGGCTGAGGACAGAAAATTCCCCACACGACTGCGGGAAGTTTTCAAGGACTTAAAAATAAACGTGCAGCCTTAAGTTGCGAAACTCAGCCCCACAGAGTGCCCTGGGAAGCAGATCTGTCGCCCCGCAGAGATGAGGCGACTCCCGGGAGAGCCAGCAAGCCATCCGGGAAGCTGAGGCGCAGGGCTGCGCCCGGGGAAACCGCGGCACGGAGCCCGGGCAGCTTCCTGCCCGGAGAAGGCAGAGAGGCCGCGGGCTCGGTTCCCGCAGGTCCGGGTGGCCGGCCCCAGGAGAAGCGCGGGTGAGGGGGCAGAGGCTGACCAGTGCGGGGGTGGGGGGGGACACAGCGACCTCCGCCGCCTCCGCGGCGAGGGTCTGGCGACACCGGGTCCCCCGGCCCCGCGCCCGCCGCGCGCCCTACCTCGCGCCTCGGCTCCTCCTCTTTGTTCGCGGCCCCGCAGAGGCCGCCGCGGCCGGTGCAGATGCGGCCCCGCCGCGCCCGCCGCTCGCTGTGTCTCTGACGCCGCGGTGGCACCGGGAGACTCCTCTCTGCTGCCCCCCTCACGCGCGCACACACAGCACGCCGCCGCCGCCGCCGCCGCCGCCTCCCACTTTCCCAGCCAAGGAGGGCGGAGGAAGAGGAGGAGAAGGAGGCCGAGCCGCAGCCCGCAGCCGTTGCCCGGGGCGCGAGGGGGCGGCCCCGCGCCACAGCGCCTCCCCCCGGAGCGGCAGCCGCACCTCTGGGAGGCGCCGGGCGCCGCGGCTCTCCCTGCGCTGAGCTACCTGCGCGCCCGACCCCGCCGGACCCAGGGGCAGGATGGGGGCGGCGGCCTGAGGAGACGCTGCAGGAGCCCGGGGCCCGGGAAACCAGATCCCTGGGGAGCAGCGAGGAGGGAGGTTTGGGGACCGACGCCTTCTCACGGAGGAAAACACGCCTGGAAAAAGGAGCTCCCAGGGAGATGGCGCTGGAAGTGGAGGCTGAGTGCAGAAGGAAGGAGCCCGGGGCTAGGGCTGACCGCGTCCTCCTCCTGCCCCGCGGTGCCCGGCGGCCCGAGACCGTCTGCTCGGGACACAAGGGGCTGGGTCGTAGGAAGGCCGGGAGTAGCCCTGGCGGGAACCGATCCGCTCTGCTTTGCGCCTGTTCGCCCAGTCCTGGACACTGTCCGTAGGGCCTGAGCGAAGTGTTTGTGCCCCTGAGGTCCGGAGTGGCGTGCTGAATCGGTGGGGGACAGCCCCGGGGCCACGGTCCAGTTGCGGGATTCCTCCTGGCATTTCTCCTCCAAGCATCACCCTCGCCCACAACCCCGAGCTAGTCTGGACCATTGCAGACCCCAAAACTCACAATCGGGATGGAGGAAGACTAGGGGAACAGTGGGCTGAGCTTAAAACCCAAACTCAACACCTGCCCTAAACGGGGAGAATTCAAAGTCTGACCTCGGGTGGGCTGGCGCCGAGAAGCTCGCTGGGAGGCACCTCTTTTATCTGAGCCTGGGAGGCAGCCATCTTCACCACTGTAATCTTTGTTTTGGTTGCCCCAGGCACACACCTGTAAACTCTGAAGCACAGTTTCGAAAAATGCCCTGTCCACAGGCTTGGAGGTTTGTTTTTCAGACTTGATTAAATGGGAAAACGAGTTAAAATTTTGTCATTGATCTCAAAGTTGTTATTATTTTATTTGCACTTAATTTGCATATATATATATATATATATATATATATATATATAAATATATTTTTTTTTCTTCAAACGTTGGCAGAAACTAGGCAGAAATAAGGAGAAAGGGTTACAGAGATTTGGCAAGAAATCCATGCCAGGCCTCCAACCAGACTGACAATTTAAGGAAGAGTCTCAGATTATCCTCTGGTCTCCAGCCAGGGCCATAGCTAAACCATTCAAGACAAATGAGGATCACTTAAGTAAGCAAAAATTATAACAAGTAACAATTATCATTCACTGCAAGCCAGACACTGTGCTAAACACTTTACATGTATTAATTCAAGTCGCACAGCAACCTTTTATGTCATCCTTCCTCAGCTTTGTTCTAAATAGATTAATGTGCTGAGAGTGATATTGTCTGAACTCCACTTCCTTCTCCATTAGAAGGGAGAAAGTACACATGCATTTGAGTTGAGAAAGACAAGAGAAGGAATAGATGGGTTGGAGAATGCTTTAATCTATCTGCAAACAAACCATTCTGAAAATGAGTGTTTACTCCATTCTAGTTCTGTATCTGGAACTGTGCAGATG
This sequence comes from Spermophilus citellus, assembly GCF_964194105.1. Classification (NCBI taxonomy): domain Eukaryota; kingdom Metazoa; phylum Chordata; class Mammalia; order Rodentia; family Sciuridae; genus Spermophilus; species Spermophilus citellus. The sequence continues at coordinate 65,548,790 of NC_138196.1, read as the reverse complement.
AAGATGAGGCTGACTGGAAAGTTTAGTCAACAAACAGGAAAGGATTGTTACATTGACTTTATAGTTACTAAAACTGAAGCTCAAGTGGGTTATCTTCCTTCCCCGGGTCATGCAATAAGTAATGTTGAACCAAGACTCAACCCAGCTTTTCTGATTCCAAGTCCAATTTTCTTTCCATCATTCTAAGCCTCTCTCTCTTTTACATATCATTGTCATACCCTTTACCCCCAAGCAATACTAAGGACAGCTCATCAATTCCCAAGGTAAAGAAGAAACAGTAGATCATGTATTTACAGTGAAGAGCAAAAGACAAGTTTTTGTTTTATTCTTATTTCCACTTGCTGCTCCTCTTATTGTTGTTAGAGCAACACACAAGGTCAACTCTAGGAAATTGCCACAGTCTGGCTGGGCACAAAATCACGAGCCACTCACCGCCTTGTAGATTCAAACAGCAATTCTTTATTCCCGAACTCACACCGGCCCTCTACAAACACGTTCTGGGCAAAATCCGCGTACTCCACCAGGCTCTAATCAGCAGGATACGCCCTATTTATTTATTTACTTATTTACTTATTTTGGTACCAGGGATTGAACTCAGGGGCACTCAGCCACTGAGCCACATCCCCAGTCCTATTTTTGTATTTTACTTAGAGACAGGGTCTCATGGAGTTGCTTAGTGCCTCGCCATTGCTAAGGCTGGCTTTAAACTGGAGATCCTCCTGCCTCGGCCTCCCAAGCCCAGCCCCTCCCCCCCAAGCCCAGCCCCTCCCCCAGTTCTTTTTAAATTTTTTATTCAGACACGGGTCTCACTATGTTGCTGAGGCTGGCTTCAATTTGCAATCCTCCTGCTTCAGCCTCCAGAGTCACTGGGATTACAAATGTGCCACCATGCCTAGATTAAGACACAACTCTTTTACTAGTTCTACTCACTCTGGCTGTTAAATGAAGCCTTAGGCAAGTTCTTTAATCTCTTGAGCCATTTTCTGTCAAACAGTTAAAAAAAATTCTTAGAATGGTATTGGACAAGTAGATGAGATAATGTCCTGCTTCTTTTCAATCTGTACATCCATATTAAAGTAAGATATCATCATCATTATCAGCCAAGAATCACCCAGCCAGAGTTATATTAGTTATTCTTTCTTTCCAGATCCTTAAAATACTTGCAGTTGAAAATCCTGTCAAGAGACTACCATAAGGAAGGGACAGTGGAGAAGGAGAAGCATGTTAATTTTCTCATTTCTGAGAACTGAACATGAAGGGAAAGAATGTGTGTTATGCTTATGACCCCTGTGACTTTGAGCAGATACATGAAAAATATAAACACATTCTGTGACATAATAATGATAGCTTGGATGTATACGGTTTTTATCTTCCCAAGACTTCAAAGTCCTTTCATATATATTATCTCATTTATCTTCTCAGCTTCCCTGTGGAGCAGTAAAGACAGATATAATTATCCCCAAGTTGCAGATGGGGTGGGGGATGGGGGACAAGAAATAACAGAAGTTATTGCTTTTAGTGGTAACACAAATCAGACTGTAAAAGTCCCAGCCCAATGTACTCTTCAATAGCTCTGGTACCATGCTTATACATGCACACACATATGTGTCTGATTATGATTTTCCTTCAGAATTTTTTTCCTCCTACAGTAGCTATGATATTGGTAAATGACACATTATTTATCCAATTGCTCAAACTAGAAACCTAGGTGTCATCTTTGACTTCTCCCTTTTTCTCTCCATCCCGTTCCATCAACAGGTCCACTTGCTTCTCTCAAAATATTTTTCAGTCTCTACCCACTCCCTTTACCTCTGGCTATGGTTTGAACCCTCCAAAATTCTCCCTGAATTTAACAGTGGTGGGAGATGGTGGAGCCTTGAAGAGATGTTAGGGTCAGGAGAATGCCACCTTAATGAAGAGATTAATGCCTCTCTGGTGAGACTAAGTTAATTCTAGAAGTGAGTTCGTTCTCCTGCATGACTGGATTACTGACAGAAGATTGTTATGAAGTGAGATCATTCCTCAAGCTGTCTCTTCTTCATGTGCCCACTTGCCTTCCACTTTTCCACCATGTTATGATGTAGCACAAGACCTTAACCAGAAGCCAGAAAATACCAGTGCCATGCTCTTGAACTTCCCACCCTCCAGAGCTGTGAGCACAAATGAACCCTTCTTCTTTATAAATCATCTAGTCTCCAGTATTCTGTTAGAGAAACGGCAAATAACTAAGCCACCATCCATTGCCTCTGGTCCTCCTAAGTAGCCTCTTTGCTTCTACTCTTATTCCCATAGTCTTGTCTGGAAAGTAGTGGCATTCAGTATAAGTTGAAAAAAAAAAATTGGGGGAGCCAGGTGTTTTAACATGTGATGTTACTTCCTTGCTTAAAATTCATTAATTATACCTGAAATGAAAATTGAACATCTTCCATATCTTACAAAATCCTCTGTCACCTAGACCCTGCACCATCATGTTCTGCCAAAGCATTTATTTACCTCTCTTATAGTACTTTTTGCTAATTTTTCCATTATTTATTGCCTTCGTCCTTTACCTGAATATAAGCCAGGGTCGGGGTCCATTGAGAGTTCTGTTAAGAGTTTTTGTTACAATCTATCTATCTGTCAATAAGTTTTATGTAGAAGATGAGAACACATGATTCTTCCTTATGCATTTCACTGTGAAGCTGGAGAAACAGCTAAATAAATGCCAGCTCTTAAACACAGAATGTAAATGCAGTGCCAGTTCATCTTCATTCTAGGTCTTAATTACGGTGTCACCATCTACTTAGTTCCCCAAGCATGCAAGAAAATTCACAATTATCTTCACCTCTCCCTTTTCTCCCGATCTCTCCCATTCTCACCTTCTCCATATAGATACCACAGAGATCATCGGAAGTGTCTGGTGAATCTCTCCCCATACTTCTTTCAGGCCTGGTTATCACCCACCTGGACGATAACTATTTGCCCTGCCCCCAATCTCTCCAGTACTTGATTCTTAGAGGTCAGAGGCTGTGCCATCTCTTAACTTGACCTTGGGAAAGTTCATCTTCTCTGACTGTAATTTCCCTTGCACAATGGGCGTAATAATAATAATAATACCTCAGGGTTTTGAAGTAATTCTTACCTAATAAAAACAAAATGGCTAGACTGTGTCCAACACATTGTAAATGTTTAATGTATGATTTATTGTTTTTATTAGAAACAGATTCAATCCTGGACCTACTACCTGTTAGCTGAATGACTTTGCAAATTTCTTTAATTTCCCGAATTTCAACGTCCTTATCTATACAAATGAATATCATATTATCTACTTTGAAAGCTTGTTGAAAAACCTAGCACAGCACTTCTGGAGAATGTACTCAGAACTCAATAAAATGGTTTGCTTCCTGCCTTTTTTCCCCATGTATCTGACTGCACCCATTTTCTTTCTTTCTTTCTTTTAATTTTTTAATACCTTTATTTTATTTATTTATTTTTATGTGGTGCTGAGGACGGAACCCAGGGCCTTGCACGTGCTAGGCGAGCGCTCTACTGCTGAGCCACAACCCCAGCCCCACCCATTTTCATATAATTAGAGAGTGGCTTGGGTTATGTCTAAGGTTCTTTCCAGCATTTATTTCCAACCTAATTGCATTAAGGACATCCAAGGGCAGTGGAAATCCCCTTGTACAAAGCCAAATGGTCATGAGGCACCAGAGCTGTCATGAAGCAGAGCTCCTAGAGTCAGGCAAGCCCAGAACGACTATTTTGGTCTACAGTAGTGGGAAGGTGGTGTCTGGCAAAAACTCTGAGCAGATGGAGTATTTATAGGCACTTCCCGAGGATTTCAGTTCAGTCAGAGAGGATGCTAGGGAGAAAGTTAGATGGTGAGTGGGAAGCAACTGAGCCGCATCTTCTGCCAGCCCTCTTGAATCGTGTCTGAACATTTGAGAAGCTGTGTTTGACAGTGGAATACCTGGGAGAACTGCAGCTCTGTAAAACTGACTAATTCTAGCCCGATCTTCAGGGAGTGTTCTTGAAATTTAGCTCAGAGTTCACCTGCTAAGCTCCTTACAGGTGTGGCTGCTCTCTATCAGTCCTAGGACCAGCCTAGGTTCAAGAATGAGGAGAGCCTAATGTAGGTCATACTAGCACCATTATTCAAGAAAGGCCAACCTAGACTCACCCAGAGGCATATTAAAAAGGAAGTAGCCAGATGCTGATTAGACAGCTGATCCAGAAGGGGCACCCTAGGGCTCTGGCTTTGTTGAGAAGAATAAAGAATCTTGGACCCAGAGCTCCTTTGCTAAGGATAATATGAGAGCAATGACATTGATATTTGTGTTCATTCCACTCCACCCCCAACTCCCCTGTCCACCCCACCATACACTGCTCAGCCTTTCCATTTAATAAATGTTGGACAGGTAAAAGAAAATCTGTTTTGAAAAGGAGCCAGAATATTAGCCTGCCCAGAGAAACATACATGACTGACCCAAAACTCAGCCCAAGTCCCCACAAGTGGACAAGAGTCAGCCACATCACCCACATCGCTAAGGACTATTCAATTTCAATGAAAACATAACTGAAAATTATTTGTCCCTAATATATTTCTGACCCAAGTTCACTCAAAGATAAATTTAGGCTATTGGGGGGAGTTGGAGGGACAGGATTATTTCCTTTCTACTTAAAATATTTTATCTTGTCAAGTTCCATTATCATTTTAAAAGCTTAAACCTGGAAGCAGTCTTTTTTGCTTCTAAGCAAACTTTACCTAATCCAAACTATCAAAGAGGAAGTAGATAAATGTCCATCACTTTATCTAATCATCTTTAGGAAATGAAATTTCATAATCTTTCTTAGAAACCCATCTTTATATATTAAAGATTACTTATCAATTTTCAGACTTCTTTCTTTCTGATCGAGTTTAAAGATACAGGGAGATTTTTCTAATGCAGTTACATAAAGCAGTTTAAAAATACACACAGGAGGAAGAGATATATAAATTCCTTAGAGTCTCAAGAATTAGGGCCCAGTCCTTTTTTTTTTTTTAAATGATAGTATTAAGCAAAAGATGTGGGCCTTTATCAGTTCACCCACCCTTATTTACACACAAGTACACACAAGTCAAAGCCTATGTTTGGCGACCCTATAAGTAGAAATGATCCCATCATAAGATTTTCTTTTGTCTCTAGCTAACTCTTCACCTTTTTCTTGCTCTTTAATAAAATGTATGTTTATTCATGTTCATAAATGCATAATAATCATCACACCAGGCACTGATAAGGCCATACTCATACCTCATTTTCCTAAAACTTGCCTAAATTCACTGTTATTTCCCTTCTTTCACTGAAATCAGTTTTCTTATTATTTTTCTGTCTCAGAAACAAACATCACTGGGCTGGGGCTGGGGCTCAATGGTGGAGCGCTTGCCTAGCATGTGTGAGGCACTGGGTATGATTCTCAGCACTGCATGTAAATAAATTTAAAAATAAAGTTCATTGACAACTAAAAAAAAACTTGCATCACAAAATTTTCACCTGATATCCACATGATTCCTTAGGATTTCTGTCCTTATATCTTTTTTTTTTTTTTCGTTTTCTGAACTCTCACACAAATTGGACTCAGGCAGGCATATCAAAGTTAGAAGGGCAATTTGAAAAACAATTTTTTAAATAATAAACATAATTTTAAATTAAGTTTCCCTCATCTTTTTATGCCATATAAATTGATCTTATGGAGGATCTAATACATTTATTATAAGCCATTTCCTATGTAAATTATATAGTATGTAATAAAAGTACTCATTCATCAAAAATATAGTAATGGTTGATGTTACTGAATTAAACCTACATATAACACAGAAAATAATACTTTTAATGACTCAATGAAAATAATATTTTTCCTCTGTAATCCAATGAGTAGCTATGGAGTGTTTTTTTGTTTTTTGTTTTTTGTAAATTGGAACCCAAGATTATATCAGTCCAGTTGACATTCTTTCTCTTTGACAAGATTGTACAAGACTAAAAATTAAGATAATTTCATTGTTTTCCATGATGCTTTTATGCAAAAATGATGATTTGCATAATTTCTTTTCAGTCTCAATTGAATTTCTGAAGCTATTTTTCAAGCAAACTTCCGCATGTCTCCAGTGTACACCATCTGTCTCATCTCTCTTTCTCTCTTTTTTTTCAAGTATCACAATTATCTTGTAACAGGAGCTGTCAAATCTTTATTCCCAAAGGATTCTTTTCTTTTGATAAATGAAAAGGAACTGTATATATTGTTACGTGTGGTTGTACAAATGTGACGGGGGGTTAAGGAAAGGTTAGATGTTCAAGGCAGTTATGGCAGAGTTGACATATTGGAGGAAATGTGATCAGGTATGATGGTTAGTCTTAAAATCAGATTATTTACTTTTGGAAAATAAAAGAATGTTTAGTGCAAAGTTTAGGCAGAGGAGGGGCTCTTATAGCAAAGAATTTGCAAACAGCTTTAGTAAGGGTTCTGTGGTTCATACTACGAAATATTAGAGGAAATATGAAAGTAAAGAGAGATGGTCTTCACTGGCTGCAAATTGCTTATAAAGCCTATTGGCATTTGCAAGCCGTTGTTGCTTCAACTAGGGGAATCAAGTTTTATGTTTACATAGTAAGTGTATACTCAGCAGGAACTTCCAGGAAATCACATGGATTGCCAAGAAAAAGTCCATATTGAAGTATTATTTAGAAAAAAATTCCTGCCAAAAACACTAAAGAGTCTTTTCTAAATTGAAGTTCACGAGGAAGTGCAATAGATAGAATTTACACAGTTCTCAGAATTTACAACCAATATATTTTATAGCATTGCATAAAAATTTTAGTTGCCATTCAAATTAATTTGTAGCACTCCAATTACTGAAACAGATTAAGAAGTTTCAAGATACAATTAAAGCTTCATTTATCCAAAGTCATTCAAGAATGGGTAACTCTGAAAAAAAGTTTTGTTTTGTTTTGTTTTGTTTTCCCGCAGTACTGGGATTGAGCCCAGAGGTGCTATATCACTGAGCTGCATCCCAGCCCTTTTGTCTTGCTTGGAGACAAGGATCTTGCTACATTGCAGAGGATGTCCTAGAAATTGCAATCCTCTTGACTCAGCTTCCAGAGTTGCTGAGATTATAGATGTGCACCATGGAGCTCTGCCAAAACCAACTTTTATTTAGATAAAAACATTTGAAATAGAGTATATTTCTCTGACTTGTGAAATAGAAGACACTGAATTAATTAACATTTATCCTCCAGGCCATCATTATAAATAAGTCATTGAGCAACCATTGAGCTATATCCCCTGTGCTTTTTATCTTTTATTTTGAGGCAGCAACTTGCTAAATTGGCCCGGCTGGCCCAGAGCTTATCATCCTCCTGCCTCAGCCTCCCAAGTCATGAAGTGCATATTTTTAATGAGTGCTGCCCGATTTTACACTACAAAAATGGAACACTTTAAATATTTATCATCAAAGTATGAAAATACCTATTCCACATACCCAAACTATCATTGCTGGCCATCACTCTGTCAAGATTGTATCATTTTGGTTGATGCCTATGATACCTAATCAATATTTTAAATTGCATCTTCCTATCTGCTATTGAAGTAATATCCTTTTTTATTAAGGTAATGTCTTTAATATCTTGTTTGTCATTGGGATTTTCTCTATTCGAACTTGTTAGTATTTGTCTTTAGTTTAATGCAAGCACCAGATTGTATTAACCCCCATGTGATATTGACAATGTTAATATTTTTTCCAATCTGTATTTAGTCTTTACAATTTCTCTATAACATTTTTTTAAAAAAAATTGAAACAGTATCAAACTTACAGAAAAGTCATGATTACACTACAAAGAACTTTCATTTCTCTGAAGCATCTGGGAGTAATTTGCCAACACAATACCCCATCAACTCAGAATCGTCCTATATAAGCAAAATAGCGGCCTTAAAATTGGGATATCAGCATTCATATCACCACCAATAAATTCTGTCAATGATATTAATAGTGAAGTCCACTAATATCCTGTAGAACAAAACACCATCCCGTTCAGAAATCTGCAGGGCATTTGGGTATCAGAAGTGTCTTCAATCTCTCTCTCTTTTTTTTTTTATTAGTTGTTCAAAACATTACATTGCTCTTGACATATCATATTTCATACATTTGATTCAAGTGGGTTATGAACTCTAATCAACTTGGAAATCATTTCTCTTTCTTGAATCTTTGCTGCACTCATAAGTCAAATATTTTGCAGAATTTGGGTTTGAACATATTTCACATAAGATTCAACTTATCTACCTTTGGGAATTGAAATCACAGCTGACCTACATTCCTCTCTTGGCTTCCTACCAGGAGGCACATGACTTAGATCTGGTGTTCTCCAGTTTGATAACTTGTTTAAGATGATGTCTTCCAGTCTTCTCTTCTGTGAAGTTGTTTTTTTCTTGGGAAGGACTTTGAGACTAAGGAAACTCCCTTATCAAACTCTGCATTTCTCTCTCTATGTATATACTCGAGGTTTGCAATTTCATTCAAAGGATTGAGAGTGTTCCTCTCATTAGTTATTCTGGTGCTTCATTTCTCTCCATCTGATGAAGGAAGATACCAATGGACACAGCATGCAGCAGCCTTCTTGAACTGGCCAGGCTCATATTCTGGTTCTTTCTTTGTGTTCAGCAGTTGAGCCTTTGGAGATTTCCCTGGGATTTTATCTGTGCAGGTAAGTCTTTCAAAAGATTAGCTTTTAAATATATTTATCCTTTGGACTTCACTTATTTTCTGTGTATTACTTTCCATCTTTATTCTCTCTTCCAATTTTTGTTGGTTCATTTTACATTTGTATTCTAACTTTTCTCTTTTATTTCTTTCTGTTTGTTTTGGTGGTACTGATGATTGAATCCAAGGGTACTTACCACTGAGTTACAACCCCAGCCCTTATTTTATTTTATTCTATTTCATTTTATTTTGAGATAAGATCTCACTAAGTTGCCCAGACTGGCCTCAAACTTTCAGTCCTCCTGCCTCAGACTCCCAAGTTCAAGATTGCAGTTATATACCATGAGGCCCAGTGTCCTTCTACTATCTCAAGTTGAACTTAATTTTATGCTTCTCTATGTCTGTAATAGTAACATATTTAAGGCTATGAATTTCCAAAAGGAATAATTTGAAGTGTGTCATGTATGTTTCTTTTTGTTTTTGTTCTTTTTTAGATATCCATGATGTCGTGTATGTTTTAGTATAATCCTTTCTACATCATTGCTTTTTATCTGGATGATGATTTCAGGTTTATTTACATTTTATGAAGGATTATTTAAAATATTGTTTTAATTTTCCAGGTAATTGAAAAATGGAGGAGTACCTTCCATTTTCATTATTTATTCCTTTTTTCCCCCTTGATTATATTGGGTAATATTGCCTATAAAATTTCTACTTTTGTAAATCGGCTTAGGTATCCTTTAGGACCAAAGATAGGATTAACTTGTATAAATATTCCATTAAAATACCAAAGAAAGATAGTGATGACATGTCACATTGCATACATCTTTCAGGTCAAATTTGTTGGTTTTTTTTTTTGTTGTTGTTGTTGTTGTTGTTGTTCATTTGGTTGTCTTTTTATTTTATTTTATTGTTCTTTTTGTTGTTTTCCTTCTGTGCAGCAGATCAAGCCTTGGCCCTTCAGCATTTGAAGCAAGGGTTCAACCACCAACTTACACCCAGCCCAAAGTCTCCTGTTATATTTTTTACTACATTCTCTGACTAGATTTTGCTTTAGATTTTTAATTTCTTGACTGGTAAACATGGTTTGTGGTTGTTATACCTATAAATTACCTTTATCTTTACATAATATTGATATTTGCCCTATTTGGTCTGCTATCAATACTGCCAGACTTGTCTTCTATAGGATTGTATTTGGTTCTATCTCTTCACACAGTCTCTAAATTCTAAGCTTTCTTTGTTACTTTGTTTAGTGTGGGTTTCTTTTTTCCTTCTTTTCTTTTTGGCACTGAGGATTGAATCCAGGGGAACTCCACCACTGAGCTACATTCCCCACCCCCACCCCAACCTTTTTGTTTTCATTTTGAAACAGGGTCTCACCACATTGCTGAAGCTGGCTTCAAACTTGTGCTTCTCCTGCCTCAGCCTCCCAAGTAGTTGGGATTACAGGCTGTGCCACACTGCTCAGCTAAAATGGGTTTCTTGAGTAACATGTTTGGGTTTTTAAAATTGTTAAACCATACTGACAGTTGTCAGTAGATTATCCTGTTTTCTGAATTCAGAGTTGCAGACAGCATCTAGAGCAGTCTGACACTTTTTCTGCCAAAATAACTGGTTCTTCCTGTCTAGAAGAGTGTGGAGCTTGGTCAGTATCTTAGGAATTAGAACATTGTACTGCAATCTCTACTGTGTTCCTTTTTGGGTCCCTATTTCCTTGGAACTCAAAGAATGCTTTCTATTGGAAAATAAAATCTTTCTTGGCTCTGTAAGATTTTTCTTCACCTATTTGTTTAAGTATTGTCTCTCCTCTTATTGCTTTTTTTTTCATGAAATTCCTATTTATTTATATATTATAACTTATGGATCTATCTTTCTGGTCCTCTTATATTTACTCTTATCATTTCTGTCTGTAAATTTTTGCTGTTTTGTGGGGTTTTTTTTCACTTGTTCTTCCTGACCTCTGTTCACTTCTCAATTTTGTCATATTTTCCTCCTATATCTGCTGTATTTTTAAACTTAAAAAACACGTTCTTGAGTTCCAGCTGTAGCAGTTTGATGCTCTAACTGGAGCCCCCTGATTGCACTCATTACTTTTCTGTTCGAGTTGCTACGTACACCTCTAGCAGTTCTATTTTGCCAGCAGCTTCCTGTTCTGGGTACTGTGTTCTTTCTTCCACTTTCTGGCTGTTATTTTGCCTGTCTGCAGTATTATTCACCCTGAAGCCAGGCCTTGACAACAGCCATCCTATAAAACTAGGAGGCCCCGTGGTCTCCCATTTTGTAGACCAACAAGTTATCAGGTGGAAACTTCCTGGCTCCCCAGTTCCCTTAGTTTTGAAGGTTAACTTTTTCCCATTCTTAAAGGTGTGGAAACTTGCTGGGCTCAGTGGCACACACCTGTAATCCCAGCTGCTCGGAAGGATGAGGCAGGAAGATCTCAAGTTTGAGACCCACCTGGGGAACTTGGTGATATCCTGTCACAAAATAAAATAGTAAAGGGCCGGAGGTGTATGAATTTCAAGTTTGGGGTGCTTTCCTGGCATGATGAGGTCCTGTGTTCAATCCCTGATACTGGGAGGTGGGGGAATATATATAGTTTATATGTATGTAAACTTTAGGTCACCTGTTAACTCACCAGTCACTCCTAGAGGGCCAGAGAGACCAGATGGTCCTTCCTTGGAGAGTTGAGATAGCTATAGGATTATCAAATAAAATAAATTCCATAGGATATACTTATGTGAAAAGAATTTTTCATCACTGTTTTGAAATTCCAGTTTAACTGGATGTCCTGTATTCCTTGTGGTTAAATCCAGCTTTCTTAGCTACACTATTCTTTCTCATCTTTCTTCTTACCTCTGGATCTCATGGGTCAAACTTTCACAGTAAACAGAGATCTCTGATCCTTGCCTCAAGGCACCCCTCTTAGGCCCCAGCCTAAGTAAAGATTAAATAAAAATGTTTACCAGTATAACTCTACATCATGTATAACCACAAAAATGGAAGTTATACTCCATGTGCATATGATATGTGCAAGTATATTCTACTGTCATGTGTTACTAAAAAGAACAAGTACATAAAATTTTAAAGAGACTGAAAAATAAATAAATAAAAATGTTTATTTTTCTTGATATACCAGATGATAATTGTTCAAAATAATAATAGCATTTTTATTGTATTTATGTTTACTTATGGATACATGAAGTGAATGACAATAATGATATGAGGGACAAAAAGGAGGAATTAGAATTATTTTGTTATAATGTACTTGCACTATTCATGAATCAATTTAGTGTTATTTGAAAGTGCACTGGGATTAGTTTTAGCTTTAAGTGTATATTGTAAACCCCAGGATCACCAAGCAAATAAGTAGATTTTTTAAAAAGCTATAAAATATGCTAAGGAAGAAAATAAAATGAAGTAATGTAAAAGGCTCAATTAAAAATCACAAAAGGCAGAAAAAGAATGGAAGACAAGAATAGGAAGAATGAAAAAGGGCATAAAGAGAAAACAGTAATAAATATGGTAGATCAATAAGACTTTGAACATCAGTGTTCTAAATAAACCAGTTAAGAGACAGAGTTTGACAGAATGGATCAAAAAATAAGGTCCAAATATCTGTTGTTTATGAGAAACCCAGTTAAGACATACATGCTTAAAAGTAAATGGGTAGAGAAAGATACACCATGTTAACACTAATTGAAAGAAAGGAGGAATAGCTACATTAATTTCAGATAGGACAAACTTCAGAGCAAGGAAGTTATCAGGGATAAAGAGGGGATTACGTATGATAAGAGAGTCCATACTTCAAGAAGACATGACTATCCTTAATGTGTAGGCCCCTAACAAAGAGTATCTAAATGTGTGAAGTAAAAACTGATAGAATCACAAGGAGAAATAGAAAAACGTAATATTATATATAATCAGAGATTTCAACACTTCTCTATCAGAAATGGATAGAACCAACAGGCAGAAATTCAGGACATAGTTGAGCTTAACAACCACATCCATCAACCGGAAATAATTGACATCTACAGATAACTTCTTCCAACAACAACAAAATGCACATTCTTTTCAGTCTCATGTGGGACATTAACCAAGATAGACCTCATTCTAGGCCATAAAACACATCCCTGCAAGTTTTAAAACTGGAGATCCTACAAGGCTGCTCTCAGAACACATGAAATTAAACTGAAAAGTAGTAACAGAAAGATAAATATCACAGCACTTAGGGAATGAACAATATACTTTTAAATAACACAGGGGTCAAAAAAAAAAAAGAAATCTCAAGAGAAATGTAAAAAAAAATTTTCCCCCCAGTACTGAACCCAATTACCATTGAACTATATCCCCCAATCCTTTTTTTTTTTCTTTTTTGAGACAGGATCTAATTTGCTATTATCCTGCCTCAGTTCTTGAGTAGCTGGGATTATAGGTGTGCACCACCATGCCCTGCTTAAAATTATGTGTGTGTGTGTGTATTTCTTTTTTTGTGCTGGAGATTTAACCCAGGAGCACTTTATCACTGAACTACATTCCCAACCCCTTTTGTTGTATTTATTTTTTGTTTAGTTTTGTGAAAGGGTCTCACTAAGTTGCTTAGGGCTTCCCTAAATTGCTGAGGCTGGCCTTAAACATGCAATCTTCCTATTTTAGCCTCCCAAGCTGTTGGGAATACAGGTATGCACCACTGCACCCAATTTAAAAAAAATATTTTCATAAATGAAAATACACATCAAAAATTGTAAGAAGCAGCAAAGTCGTGCTTAGAGAGAAGTTTATAAAACTGAATACTGATATTAGAACAGAAGATCTAAAATCAGTCATTGACACTTCCATCTTAGACACTAAAAAATGAACAGTAAATAAAATCCAAAGGAAATAGAAGAAAAGAAATAATAAAAATTGGAGCAGAAATCAATGATAGGGAAAATAGAGCTGGGGATGCTGCTCAATGATGGAACATTTGTTCAACATGCAAGAGCCCCAGTGTTGGAGGGATTAAAAAAACAGGAACTGAGACAGAAATGGAGAAAAGAATACAAGAAAATAATAGAGAAAACCAATGGCATAAAAAACAAAAAAATGGTTCTATAAATGAAATCAATAAGCATCTAGCCAGGCTAAGTAAGAAAAAAGAGAGAGAATACAAATTACTAATAACTGAAATGAAACAAGGGACATTATTACAGATGGCAGGACATTAAAAGCACATAATCAAGGACTATCATGAATAACACTGTCTCATCTAACCTAGATGAAATGGAACAATTTCTTGAAAAAACCACAAGCAGAAATGGCCAATCTTAATATGTCTATATTGTTAAGGAAATTAAATTGATTAGTTAATAACCATCCCAAACAGAAATCACCTTGCCAAGATTGGTTTACTGGTGAATTCCATCAGATACTAAGGAAGAAATGATGCCAATTGTCTATGGTCTCTTTCAAAGATAGAAGCAGAGATTACTTCTAAACTCATTCTGTGGGGCTTGCATTATCTTGATACCAAAACCGAAGGCATTGTAAGAAAAGGAAATTATGGAACAATATTTCTCAAGAACACAAATGCAAAAATCATTACTAAAATGTTAGCAAATCAAATCCAACAGTATGTAAAAAGAGGTATTGATCATAACCAGTGGGATTTATCCCAGCTATGCAGGCCTGGTTCAACATTTGAAAATCAATTAATGTAATCCATTGTATCAACAGCCTGAAGAAGAAAAATCTCAGTACATGCAGAAAGAGCATTTGAAAAAATCCAACCCATTCATGACTTAAAACAAACAAACTAAAAATCTCCCATTAAACTAGGAACAAAAGGGAACTTTCTTGCCAGGCATGGTGGTGCACAGGCCTGTAATCCCAGCGGCTTAGGAGGTTGAGGCAGAAGGATCATGAGTTCAAAGCCAGTATCAGCAAAAAGTGAGGTACTAAGCAACTCCGTGAGACCCTGTCTCTAAATAAAATACAAAATAGAGCTGGGGATGTGGCTCAGTGGTTGAATGCCCCTGAGTTCAATCCCTGGTACCCACCCCCACACAAAAAAAGGGAAATTTCTCAGCATGATAATGAATATCTACAAAAGACTTACACCTAGTATGATACTTCATGGTGAGAAATGTGAATTTTTTTCCACTAAGGTCAAAAACACAGCAAAGGTGTCCCCTCTCACTACTGCTTGTCACCATCATAATAGAAGTTCTAGCAAATCCAATAAAAAAATAATTTAAACATGTACAGATTGGGAAGACAGAAGTAGAACTGTCTTTGTTCACAAATGACATGATTGTCTATGTAGAACATTCAAGATCATTGAGTTTTTAAATTTCTGGAACTAATAAGCAATTATAACAAGATTTCGGGACTCAAGATTAAAATATAAACACCAGTCATCCTCCTGTATGCCAGCAATGAAAAAGTAATATTTGAAATTTTAAAAACACACAATACCATTAGCATTCTCTAAAATGAAATACCTAGGTATAAATCTAACAATACATTCAAGATCTATTTAAAATACAACAAAACTCGGATGAAAAATAATCCATGGCATACTCAATAAATATTGAGAGATTCCAAGTTCATGTTCAGAGTAGACCACAGGCTATTCTTTCTAATTTGATCTGTAGAGTCAACACAATCAAAATCAAAATTGAAGCAAGTTGTTCCATAGATATAGAAAACGTGATTTTAAAGTTTATTGGTAAAGGCAAAAGCCCCAGAATAACCAACACAAAATTGAAGGACAAGAACAAAGCTGGAGGACCGACACTATCTGGGTTCAAGACGTACTGTTAAAATAC